>NW_028274810.1:55009730-55163064 GCF_037043125.1 Eumetopias jubatus
ATAGATAATAAACACCAGGACAACTCAATAAGTACATGTTCAACTCTGATAATACATTTGAAGGTGCTTATAGAAATGTAAAATGTTACAGCTTTTGGAACAAATCATTCTTCATAAATCACACCAACTTTATTCTATTTGTTTCAAGACCTGTTAGGCCTCTGGGTCAAATGTGTTCTTACTCATCTTTTCAGGTTCAACCTGCTATCAATCCCCTCCAGCACCTCCCCTGCTCAGGTGCCTCTGCATGCATCTATCTTGCCCTATATTATGATGATCTTTTGTGCCTTTTTTCCCCATTTTATTGTGAGAGTCTCAAGAAAATGGACTATGTCTTAATCTTCTTTGCATTTTGAGCACCTAGCACAGTCCTTGGCCCCTAAAAAGTGAACTCAATTATTATTTTTTTAAAATAAAAAGAACAAAATCACTAAAGGGCCAGGTGACTCAAGACAAACTGAAGGTGACCACACCTTCTTCCTTTGATTGCAAATCGTAGAATGAAACTCCTAGGCAACCACTCACCCCTACAAGTCTTCCTATGAGGTGCATCTCCAGGTGACCCACTTCGGCAGCTCTGAATGCCTCCCACAAAGGACTCTACTACCACTCTCCTGTCACTATCAATGGGCTAGTAATAATCTTTTCAAGGTATTTTCACATATATTACTCTCTGACAGCCTCTGGGGTGTTCCTAACTCACCACACACACACACACACACACACACACACACACACGGAAGAACTATTTTTAACAGAGCCTGCATGATGCAAAAAGATGGAAATCTTCATGTTATAAATGAGCACAGGAGAAGTTCCCATTAAATCAGAACTCGTGACTACTGCAAATCGGAAGAACATTGACATAATCAGCATTGTAGTGGGTTTGATTAACAGGAAGCAGTGTGACATACCATGCTTCCATATCTGACTCATGGTGGGTCCATACGAGATGTCCTAGAGGTGTCTGTCCCCAAAGGTCATGATGAGCACTAAGCAGAAAATGTAGTTTTAAAATATCAGTCATGGTGATGAGAATAGTAATAAACGCTGCCATCTTTCAAGCTTTTTACTATATACCGTCTCTTTTGAAGGAAATGATACAGCATTTGTATTTGGAATAGTAAAAATACAGCACTCTGGTTGCTGAAACTGTAGAAGGTAGAGAGACATTGTCAATTAGAATCCAGACAACTTGTTCCCAAATGGACCATGCCGTCTCTCAATTTGTGTCTTTGTTAATGATTCCCTCTGCCTGGAATTCCTCCACCATCATTCTAACCCTCCATTTTCCTTCCCTTGCTTCTTTTAGCAAACCACCCCCCCCCTTAACCTCTGGGAAATCTTTCAGTACCTCCTACCTGGAATAAAGTACTCTTTCCCCTATGATTTATAATAAATCAAAAATTGCCTTGGGTTGTAGCCATCATTCTCTGTTAGAATCTCCCATTCAACTGTGAGCTTCCTGAGGGTAGGAAATTTATCTTTTTTCATCTTATTATCCCTAGTATCTATGAAGGAATTTTATACCTATTACTTCTAGCACAGAGTAGGTTCAAATAAATGTTAAATGAACAAATGAGTAGAATAAAGAGTTCCCTTAACATAAGTAGGACAAATTGGCAAATTAATAAAAAGAAGAAATTGGTGAACAGGACTAGGAAAGTGACATTTTCCTATTTCCATAAGATATTCCAAGATCTTCAAAAAAAAAAAAAGAGCTTGAGAAGTATGTGTAACTTTTATTATTTGCTTGGTATGGACATTAAAAAGTGGATAAATGTTTACCTTTTTAATGGGCCAGTTAGAGACCATGTAATCTCCCTGAGTTCTTTCCCTAAAATGAAATTCCCTTAAGCAGGTCATGACAGGGAGATTTATCTCAGTGGTCAGGTCCTCTTGCAGTAGAACCAACTATAAAAATGTCCTTTTCTGGATGTGGTAAGCCAGGGTGGCTTGGGATGGTTTGCGAAAACACCATCAACACACCAACTCCTTAAAATCTTAAACATGACTAGACTTTCACGTGGTTTATTAGTGTCCTCCATGGATCTCAAAAGAGTTTAAAATGGGATCTAATACCACACTTACCCTACAAGAGGAAAGCAAAACCTTCTTCTAAGGGTCGCTTCATTCATACACAATTAGAATACCACTGGTGTACTCCAATATCTGAACATTTATTTAAAGATCAACTACAAATACCAACAGAGTGCTACAGAAAGATATATGCAGAAATCTTTTAAATATTGAACTCCCATAGTACATTTTAAATAAAACTGAATTTGGAAATCTTTGGTTTATGCCAAGCTCTTCAGGGACATACTAACTCTATAAAGGTAGGTACCTATGAGCAAACAGCAATCTGAGGCACCCTCGGGAACATGCTAGGATACTCAAGGCCAGGTTTGCATGTGCTTTGTTCTTTCTTCAGGCTTCCCTGCACTGGGCCTTCTGGAAAGCACACAGGCAATGCAGTCAACCAGATCAGTGTTCAAATTCCAACTTACTTGTTTCCTAGATACATAAGTTGGGAACTCATGGAACCTTTCTGAGCATCCATTTCTCATCAGGAAAATGGAGTTAGTAATGCATAGGGTAGCTAGCCCCCAAGGTGGCCCCAATGATCCCCATCTCCTGGTTTTTACACCCTTGTGTAGTCCCCTCCCACCTTTTACTGTATAACCAGGTCTATTTCTACGATCAATGTTGTACAACAGAAGTGATGGTATGTCACTTCTGAGAATAGGTTATAAAAGACTGCGACTGCCATGTTGGGCATTTTCTCTCATCGCTCACCCTGGGAGAAGCCATGTTGTGAGCCACCATATGCAGATGTCCACATGTAACTGAGTGAACCTGGAAACAGAACTTCCAGCACTGTCAAGGATTCAGGGGTTGCAGACTCAGCCAACAGCTTAACGGCAATCTCATGAACCAGTGAGCTAAGCCGCTCACAGATTCCTGATCCTCAGAAACTGTGTGAGATAATAAAAGTTGGTTGTTTCAACTGCTAAATTTTGGGGTTATGTTATGTTATATGTTGTGCAGTGATAGGTAACTAATACAATGTCTACTGAGCAGAGTTACATTGAGTTACTCTGAGGATCAGAAATAATATATGTCAAATGCTGAGCATATTCCACTCAAATGGTAGCTATGAAAATTAAAATTATGCAATTAATAATTATATAATCAATTATTGTTATTAATAATGCTATATTATAAAATAATAACAAATATAATTTTATGATAGATTCATCACAATGCTTTTCTACTGGGAAAGAAGCTAGCAGAATGGTCATCAATCTTTTTTTTTTAAAGATTTTATTTATTTGAGAGAGAGAGAGAATGAGAGATAGAGAGCACGAGAGGGAAGAGGGTCAGAGGGAGAAGCAGACTCCCTGCTGAGCAAGGACCCCGACGCAGGACTCGATCCCAGAACTCCAGGATCATGACCTGAGCCGAAGGCAGTCGCTTAACCAACTGAGCCACCCAGGCGCCCGAATGGTCATCAATCTTAATGACAGATTTTTTTTTTCATATTTCCTCTTGTTAGCTCAAGGCTTAATTTTAGCACCAATAGTTCTAATTGGCAGATACCCAGTGATGTCAAGCATTCTGAGGCACTACAGAATTTTTCTATGTAAATATTTAAAAGGTAGTGGGGAAATAAAGGAAGATTATACTCTAACTAACAGATACTACCTTTAAAATAATAATGACCTCTGCTTAGCTCTTACATCTGTTAATGAGAGTCTTCCATGCATAGATCTGTTCCAGGTTAAAGCCCTGGACACAGAGGCTCCTGACTTTGAATTATGACTAACCACTTTAGGGCCTTAAGCAAATTAGTTCACCTCTTTGAGCTTCAGTTTTGCCATGTGTAAAATAGGAAAACGGGTACTTAGTTAAGGGTATTGTTTTGAGGACTAAAGAAATAATGGAGTGAAGTACTTAGAAGAGTGACTGGCACATAGTAAGTGGTCAATAATTGTGTGCTATTTTTCTTCCCATGTTCTGCTATGTGGTAGGAATTATTATCATTATACTCATTAAGGCCCAGCATGTCAAAGGATTTGCTCAAGGTAAAGAGGAAAAGCTGCCCTTAAGTCCAGCGTCCTGATTTTTGAAGGCACAGTCTTGAATAAAATGTAACTCTTCTTGGATTTACACAAGTTGCAGGGAATACGTGTTTTTCAAAATGGCACTGTGTACAGTCTACGGTGATAGACATCAGAAAGTGATTGCCTGGGTCAGGTGGAAGGAGTAGGGATGGGAGATAGGATTAACTGGGAAAAGGAGCACAAGGGAACTTTCTGGAATGATGAAAACATTCTGTAATTTGCTTTAGGTAGTGGTTTCACAAGTGGTCACAACTGTTAAAACATATGGAACCGAACACTTAAAACCTGTCTACATTAATTACGCCTCAATAAAAATGGTGAAAAATAAAGATAAAAACAAAAAAATTACTGTACATATTCAAAGCTTCAGTCCCCTGTCATGACCGCAAGCCCACTCTCTTCTTCCTCCCTCCATGTATTCTTCATGAAAGAAAAGACAGAAACTCAGAGTGGACAGACATAGCATGCCACCCCTACCTCCCCCAAAATCCCTAAACCAAGCAGGAAACAATAGGGCAAAGGAAGGTGAGCTCCTCAATGGGCCCTCAGACAAACTCCTCTCTCTCCCTCAGAGGTGGTCCTGTGCCCAGTCTCCAGGGACATGCTAGAGACAGAAGGCCTCAGTCTCCTGGACTGCCAATCTAACCCCTCAAACAAACAGGAAATTCATTTGGGAGGAGGAGGGAGCGTGGAAGGGTCAGGATCCTTCCATCCTTCTTTAAACAGAGTAGAAAAACATCATATATCCAGGTAACTCTAATAATTCAAAGGTTGCTCAAACTTCACCTCCGGCTCCCATCCCACCTGATTGGTGGTAACACAGCAGGGCTTAGGGGTAGCTCAGGATTCCAGATTTCGGCTGGATCTGTGCTAGTGTGGAGGTGAGTGGTTGAGTATGTGGCGGGTTTTCCTAATTTTTGAGATAAAAGTCTTTTTTGGAGAAGAAAGAAATATAAACCTTAGAAGGAAAACACTTCCCTTCTCTAAGTCTAAGAGAAAACGGTGCAGCAGCTGGCTTTCAACAGAAGACTCAGAGAACTCTCTACTGTCCAGGTTCATGTGTGCTGTGTGTGGAGATTTGGTGGTCTGCTGGGTTTACTCACCAGCTACATGACTCATTCTTGTCAAACCCTTGCCTCAGCAGAATTACAAATTACTGTGTGTCTTAGACCTTCCCAGATTCTTAGCATGAAGTGAAAACAATATGCATAAAATCCATAATGCCAAGGCCCGAGAGCTAGAATGTAAAGCCCTGGACACAGAGGCTCCCGAGGGTATTGTTTTGAGGACTAGCAGGAACCCCAGAAACCACTCACCTCAACCACCTCATTTTCCAAAAGAAAGTGTGTCTATGCCATAAAGAGATGTGCTTTCTAACACACAGGATGGTTCACACCCAGAGGGATCAAGTCTGCTCTTGCACTGATTCTATACCCGTGGGCATCACCGGGCATCTATTCCGGGGAGGAAAGTGTTTTCAGGTGGCAGACAAACAGGCTGGAGATGCTAAAGAAAAGAGACAAGGAGAGGGAACTGGGCTCTCTCTGAGACGACATCCCTCTGTTATGTGACAATACCCTAAAATGCTGCTTTCTCTCCTCTTTTCCCCACTGCTCTCCATAGCCCCTCTCCAGGGCATACTATCTGTGGGCACATTTGTCTTCACCTCTGGAAAGAAACTCCTTCAAAGCAAGAGTTATGCCCAGAACCATTACTGGTCCCCCAAAGCCCCAGACACTGCCGATACCTGCTGTCGATCAACTGAATAATGCTCACCCCCATCATGGCCCAATTTAGACAAAGCCATGAAAGGAAAAAATCCCAGCCTTCAGAATTTCTTCTCCTCCAAATCCCTTCTTGTCTGCTGCCTCCACGTGGTACCTGGCACTTCCAACCCAGGTGCCTGGCTCCCCTTCTGAGGAGCCCCAGTCAAAACCACTATCTCCCATTAACAACGATGCTACGATTTCTGGATCTTGGGTCATCACTAAAACAAGAGGTCTGTCCCACTCCTCAGCACGCTATTTGAAAACAGATTTTTGCCAACCATCGTCATCATTATCATAGGGGTTTTACTCTATTCTACCACACTTTTAACATGTTTTAAAAGTATTAACTCATTAAACTCTTGCAATAACCCTAGGAGTTAAATATTATTAATTTTCCCACTTTCCAGGGTGGAAAGCTGAGGCACAGAGCAATTAAGCAACTTGCCCAAGGTTAGTCACTGGTAAGTGGCAGAGCTTGGTTTCCAGTACAGGTAGTCTGGCTTGAGAGCCCACCTCATACTATGCTACAGTATGTCTCCAGATTACCTTTGTGCCTTTTCCTTCCCTCTCTCCAAAACTCAGTGAGGCACTTCCCCCTCCAAGCTCCCGTATTTGTCAGCACTTTCCACACTGAGTAAAAACTGTCTTTGTAAATGCCTATCTTCTTTCCTGGACCACAAGTTGCTTGTGGAGACAGACTTTATTCATCTCTGTCACAGTTCAATAAATATTTGCTGAATCTGAATAAATAAATAAATAAATGACTATGTCCATTTCGAAGGGGGCAATGCCTTAATTACAGAGAGATTAAGATCCCTGGATTAGAAATAAACTCAAGCATATACAGTCAATTAATATTTGACAAGGGGGCCAAGAATACTTAATGTAAAAAAACCAGTTTTTTCAATATATGATGCTGGGAAATCCAGATATTCACGTGTAAAAGAATAAAACTAGACCCCTATCTTATGCCACTCACAAAAAGTAACCCAAAATGGATTGAAGACTTAAATGTAAGCCCTGAAACCATGAAACTTCTAAAAGAAAACATAGGAATAAAGCTCCTTGACATGAGTCTTGGCAATGATTTTTTGGATATGACACCTAAAGTATAAGCAACAGCATAAAAAATTAAAAAGTGGGACTACATCAAACTAAAGAGATTCTGCTCAGCAAAAAGCAGAATTGAAAAGACGACCTACAGTATGGGGAAAAAATATCTGCAAACCACGTATCTGATAAGCGATTAATACCCAAAATATATAATGAACTCCTATAATTCAATAGCAAAAAAACAAATAATCCAATTTTTTTAAATGGGCAAAAGACCTGAACAGACATTTTTTCAAAGAAGATACACAAATAGCCAATGCGTACATGAAGAGATGCTCAAACACTAGTCATTAGGGAAATGCAAATCAAAACCACAATGACCAATCACCTCACACCTGTTAAAATGGCCATCATCAAAAACACACAAGATAATAAATATTGGCAAAGATGTGGAGAAAAGGGAATCCTTGTGCACTAACTGGTGGGAGTATAAACTGGTACAGCCACTATAAAAAACAGTATGAAGATTCCTCAAAAATTTCAAAACAGAACTACCACATGAGCCACTTTGGGGAACATATCCAAAGGAAATGAAAACACTAACTCGAAAATATACCTGCAGCATTATTTACAAGAGCCAAGACATGGAAAAAACTTAAGTGTCCACTGATGGATGAGTGGACAAAGAAAGGGTGTGTATGTGTATGTGTGTATGTATGTGTTTGTAATATTACTGGAATGTTATTTATTTAATTAGTGGAATATTTAATTAATGGAATATTATTCAGCCATAAAAAGGAAGGAAATCCTGCCATTGTGATAATATGGGTTGACCTTGAGGGCATTAGGCTAAGGGAAATAAGTCAGAGAAAGACAAATACCATATGATTTCATTTATAGGTGGAACCTTTAAAAAAAAAATTCATAGAAAAAGAGATCAGATTTGTGGTTACCAGAGGCAGGAGGTGAGGGGAGGAGAAATTGGAGGAAGTTGGTCAAAAGGTAAAAACTTTCATTTATAAGATAAATAAGCACTAGGGATAAAACATACAACGTGATGACTATAGTTACCACAGCTCTACAGTATATAAGAAAGTTGTTAAGAGAGTAAATCCTGAAAGTCCTTATCACAAGCAGTATTGTTTTTCTTCTTTTTGCTTTTTGTCTTTTTTATATGTTTATGAGGTGATGGATGTTAATTAAACTCCTTGTCATAACCATTCCACAATATATATAAATCAAACCATCATGCTATCTACCTTAAATTCATGCAGTAATGTGTATCAATTATATCTCAGTAAAACTGGGAAAATATGTAAATAATTGAAATAGTTGCATGTTGAAATGTTAAAAAAGGAAAAGATCCCTGGATTGTGAGTCAAGAGGCCAAGGTCTCAGATCCCATCACCAACTAGCTGTGTGACCTTGAGCAACTTCCTTCACCTCTCTGGTCCTCAGTCTCCTCACAACTAGAGTGGCCAGGTTAGGCTTGAAGACCTCTGAGCTCCCTTTCAGTATGGCATCCTAGGAGTGTGATGTTCTGGCAAGTCAGCAAGGGAAGAGGATGGAGGAGACAAGCCTGACTTTGTCCCTCACGCACATCCAGAGGTACGACTCCACCAGTCTGACTTTACAGTCAAACACGAACAGCCGGACAGGATGCTAACCGGGAAAGGGTGAGGTAGAAGACCACACCGGGCCCCATGGCACCAAGTTCCATGGGGGGCCCCCAGAGAGGGGACAGCCAAGCGCTACACACAGTCAGCTGCTTTCTGGGGGCCACCGGCCCGCAGTGTGAAAAGAATGAGACCAGCCACTCTGTCTGCACCAAAGCCACCGAAACGCCTGTAACTCAGGAAGGGATTACTCCACTTGAGCGAGACCTGTGATGTTCTTTTCACTGCTTTTCCCCCTGCTATCATTACCCAGTCAAGCATTCTTGGTAATGTAAACAGATGATTAACAGGCAGGTTTGGGAAGAAACGGGATCAGGAGCTGGATTCCAGGAGCTGGCTCTGGCTCGCAGGCATGTGCATTTTCTGCTTCCTCCCCACCCCCCTCCAGAGAGCAGCCGCAGGGACAGCACCTCCACACCGCCATCACATCCACAATGGCTGCCCGCCCCACTGTATGAAGACTTCTCCTGGAGGAGGGGGAAGATTTCTCTCTGGGGAGCGGCCGCAGGGACAGCACCTCCACACCGCCATCGCATCCACAATGGCTGCCCGCCCCACTGGATGAAGACTTCTCCTGGAGGAGGGGGAAGGAGCATCATGATGGTGGGAACCTCGTTCATGCAGCAACACCAAGATGAACCTGGCATGAGAAATCAGACTCAGAACTGGAGTTGGCAAAACATCTGACAGCTGCTGGCAGCCAGAGACAACACGGGCTGCGTGGAGTTGCAAATGGCACAGAACGCCAATCAGCAAAAGGGCTTCCTCGTGTCATCTGGCCTTTGCTCTGAGGCCAGCTCATTTCACCCAGTCATAACACGGGTTTTAACAGAAGCTCAGAGCCGGGAGATGGGGCTTTTTGTGTCTTATCCTCCAGGTTATAGGAATTTTTATAGAAAGGTGCCTTCCTTTCTGGGGAGTATTTTATGGGGTGTCTTTGATATGAGTGGCCAAAAAAAGCAATGGAGGAGGAAATTTTCTTTAAAAAAAAAGAGGATGAGGAGTCTAAGAATAGAAAAAGGAAAAGGAAGGGCCAGACGAGAGGCAAAAGCCTTGCTGTCATCACAGCAGATCAAGAAAACTTCCCCAACAAGAAGTCAATTCCACCAAGAGATTCAACTAAAAGGTTGGGCTCTAATTTACAGACGTTTATTTTCTAGCTTCAGCAAGTATATAGTATACATTGTCGGGATATCTTATTTTCTCTAGAACAAAAAAGTCTCAGAGTTGGAAAGGCCTAGGGGCCCAAACCCCTATCTAATATATAAACCCCTTCTCCAATCTATCTCTACAAAGTGCCTCTTCACTTCTGGGAGAAGAAACTTACTATTTGCCCTTTCCACTTTGGAGATCTTATCATTGGAGGTTTTATCCAGAAACTGGGCTGAAATTTGCTTTCCAGAAATGTCTAGGCATTTTCATCACTCCGTATAACATAAACCTAATTCTTACGCTACCACTAATCTTCAAAATTTTTGAGGACAGTTCCTGTGTTTACTCTTTTTGGGTTTAGCAATCTCAGAATTAGCACCCAAAATACCTCTCGGTCCTGGTTATTTTCCTCCGGACACATGCCAACTGATTTTTACCTTTAAATTCTTTACCAAAATGAACCTTCTTTCTGTTGTCTGAACATGATAGACAAGGACAGGCCTATCATGCCTCTTTCCGAATACTCTATGCCCATCATTACTACTTTCTCAGTGAGGCCATATCACACTGTGTGGACTAGTAAAGTTTGCAACCCAGATCTGACCCTTTTCACATATATTATTGCTAGGCCAACCATTTTCCATCCTGCTCTTATACAATTGGTTGTTTGAACCAAAGTACGGAATTTTACATTTTTCCCTATGAAATATCCTCTGGTTGGAGTCATCCAAGCTGTTTGAGACAAAATCTGGCTTCAGATTAAGTCATCCACAGATTCATAAACCTTCCAAACATTGTGTCTTCTACTAATTTGATCAGCATGTATGTCATCTTTGTCTAATCAAGTCACTGATATAAAAGTTGAACAGAACAGGCTAGAGACCAGGACTCTGAAAGGGTGCAAGGGCCTTCTTTCCAGATTAATATTTATGAAGCAAACAGTATTCTATAGTGCTGTCTCATTGTCCTCTGGGCTTTACCATCCAAACTACTCAGTGTGATCTGGCCTTTGCAAAGTTGCTCATTCCCCTAGTTACCCAGCAAAATTTGCCTTTCCCCAAGCACATCCTACTGTTCCTTGCCTCCATGTTTTCATTCTACCTCCTTTGCCTAGGGTGCCCTTTTCATGCTTATTCATCTGGTGAGCTTCTATTAATTTTTCAAGTCTCAGCTCCAGCTCTCATGCAGCCATTCTCTGCTTTGGAAGCAGAAGTAGATATTCCCAGAGCATCCTCTGCAATCCTCTACTACCGTGCCCAACATTCTGAGTTGCAACTGCCTATCTCTCTCCCAGAAGACTAGGGACAGCAAATGGGTGGTACATTTGCCATGATCCCCTCTCCTACTGTCATAAAAACTGTGCTAATCAATCACTAAGTCCAGATGAAGCCTCAGAATTCTTTCCAACACAACCCTCCAGGCAGCCACTACCAATTAACTGATTGGAACCTACACTCAAATTGAAACCCTGTACTATTTTTTAATTTCCTTAAGGGTAGAGACCCTACCTCATTAACCTTTGTACTGCTAGGCCTAGCAAAATATCTGGCATAAAATTAACTCAATAATTGTCTGTTGAATAGAATGACTTTGTTTAGCAGAAGCCTAGCATTCAGAAAATGAATTCCCCCCCATATACATTAAGATTCCCATAAACAAAATAATTCTGGTAATGGCAAGAGCTGGCCACTTGCACTAACTGTGATTAACATTAGAAAATAATAATTGACCAGTGCTTAAAAACATTCCCCACCAGATTCTGAACTGAGCTCCATGGTTGGTCTATTCATAGCCCTCACCTGATATACATACATGGAGGCCTGCAACCAATTTGACTGCCTTTCCAGCTTTATGTATCCTAAATATCCATTAGCTGATAGTAATTTCAGGAGGTCTGAATGCCAGGGTTGAAAATGGGTCTGCCAAAGCTTTATCTACAAGAAATATGTATTATGAAGATTGCTTCCCCATGTAACTCTTCAGAACCAGCCAGCCACTTGAACCAAAAAGAAGAATTCCTAAATAGACTCATTTATTATCACATGTCAGTGTTGTTAAAGATAGCCCCTGGGATGAGTCAAGGGGCAGCTGTATTTATGCAAAGGTCAAAACAGGGCCATCATCACCACTGACCCAAACATTTCATAATCAGCCCTTCTTTGTGTATCTCTATCTATGGAATGGATGGTCCAGATCTTAATCTAATCTCCCATATTACTTTGGCAGAGCCACAATGTGCACAGAACAGAATTTGTCAATGAGGAGGGTAAGAAAGTTAAGATAGAGCAAAGTCCCCGTTTTTCATAAATACCTTTCAGAGGCCTCTTTAGAATTCCTAGTACTATATTCAAACCACATCTGGCGCTTTGTTAATTAGAAGTGGTTAGCAGCACTTGGCTAGAGCTAGGTGGTCAAAAACTTAATTGGATGGATGGACGGATGGATGGATGGGTGGGTGGATGGATGGATGGATGGATGGATGGGTGGGTGGGTGGGTGGATGGATGGATGGATGGATGGATGGATGGAAGGATAGGTGGCATGCAACTTTGTCAATGGAGTAACTAAAAAACCAGACATCCTATCTCTTGATTCAATTTCCTAGAAACCAGAAAGACCCTGGCATAATTAACAAGAGAGCCAACACCTCAAACAAAGCTTAAATTAAGTCATAAGTAAACTTATTAGGCTCAACTTCTTTTACAGGGAAGTATCATTTAAAGAAACAATTTAAAAGATTATCAAGGAACACTTGGATTCAGCCACCGGAGCTAATTGTGATTAACAATTTATACAGACACGCATATGGCATGACTTCCACAGTGGTACTGTAGGACCACACAGTGTGGTCCTTTCTGCTTATCATGGAGCCCAGGGTTTTCCAGCTGGGAAACTATTACCCCATCAGCTTCTAAAAATATTATCACTTGCTTCAAGCTGGAAAAGACCCCATGAGAAGAATAACTTGGCTATTGGAAGTTTCTACATTTTGTTCTGAGTAAAGGGCTCTAATCTTTTTGTGCTTATTAATTCCTTGGCATACCTTAATCAGCAATACTAACAATAATAGCCAATATTTATTAAGCTCTTACTTTAAACCAGGTCCTGTTCTCAGCATCACATTTAGCTTTTAGAAAAGCTTATAGTCATTATATCATCCCCACATTTCACAGATGAAGAAGTAGGCATCAGGATGTTAGGTAATTTCCTGTGTCGCCCAACTGAGACATGGCAGACTCTGAATTCATAGCCAGCAACCTGTCTTCCTCAGGACCAGATCCCTCTATGAAATAAGTGTGATCCACATCATCTTCATCAAGGGAAGATCCATGATGATTTTTAGAATCAATTTTTGAAAGAGTTCTATTTCACCTTTCTTCTCAACAAAGGAGATAACTCTACCTTGATCTCATGTGCTAGTTCTTCTTCCTCCCACCAACTTCTAAATTAATATTTCCCCAGGTCTGTTCTGAGGGAAGTTCTGCAATGTTTTCTGTGGTCAAGTAAGTTTGAAAAATAGTGGACTGACCAGCTAACCACTTCTTTTTTTTTTTTTAAGATTTTTTTTATTTATTTGACACAGAGAGAGAGAGACAGCTAGAGAGGGAACACAAGCAGGGGGAACGGGAGAGGGAGAAACAGGCTCCTGGCTGAGCAAGGAGCCCTACGTGGGGCTCGATCCCAGGACCCTGGGATCATGACCTGAGCTGAAGGCAGATGCTTAACGACTGAGCCACCCAGGCGCCCCTCAGCTAACCACTTCTTTGCTGTAAGACCTCTCAAGGTCTTTGTTTGGGTACACAATATATCTTCAGCACAAGGCCAGGATATCACACAGAGTGTTCTGTAATGTATCTGACTAGAGAACCCTTATTCCCCACAGAATACCTTGATGTCCCACAGAATACACACAAGAAACATTGTCCTATGGGGAGGTGGTCCCCACATCCCTTGCGACTTTGGCCCTTGTCTCAGACTACAGATCATCTCCCTAGTTGTCTGCAATTCTCCCTAAATTATACACAGGCTTAACTTTCCAACCCCTCTGGCCTCTTCCCCTCTCACAAACCCTGGCCCTTTGGCAAAACCACAATAGAAGACATCATCCATGATGGGAGCAAGAGTTTTTTTTTTTTTCTTTTGTTTTCCTTTACAGATTTATTGTCTAATTTTCAGGGCACATTCTGTTAGGAAATAGTTATCAGTCCAAATGAGCTTCCTTTCACCAGATGGTAAGAACCAGTTAACTGGGTTTCCCTCCTTACTAACATAAAGACAGAGAGAATGGGGCGCCTGGGTGGCTCAGTTGGTTAAGCGACTGCCTTCAGCTCAGGTCATGATCCTGGAATCCCAGGATCGAGTCCCACATCGGGCTCCCTGCTCAGTAGGGAGTCTGCTTCTCCCTCTGACCCTCTTCCCTCTCGTGCTATCTTTCATTCTCTGTCTCTCAAATAAATAAATAAAATCTTTAGAAAAAAAACAAAGACAGAGAGAATGGTGTGACTGAGAATACTCACACTGGATGGGGGTTGAGGGAAGCCCACCTGAAGATGAGGTGTTCTGGCAAGGGGAAGGGTAAAACAGGCTAGTTCTGATAGCAAAGCAGGCAAAAGCCAGACCCACAGGGTCCTTCCTGTAAGCCAAGCCATGGTAAGGGTTTCAGTCCTCAGCCTAGGAACAAGTGACAGCCATTAAAGAGTTCTAAACAGGGAAGGCTCATGATCAGATTTCTGCTTTTGAAAAAAATCGTTCCAGCTACAGTGTGGCAAACACATTAGAAGGGGGGCAGAGAAAATGTACAGAGACTGTGGTGAGGCTGCTACAAGTTTCATATTAGCTTGAAGCTTGAAGCTTGTTACGTAAATAACAACTAGGTTTATTTCCAATCAGTTCCTCATTGCCAAGGAATGCTAACAGTGTTTTCAAAGCCTAAGGGAAATGCAGGAACATAAGAAGCTTGAGAATGCTAAGGTATGTATGGAAATCAAGCATTCCCAAGCATGCCACAGGAATCCTATAAAGATAAAATCCTATAAAGATCCATTCCTCTCCCTGGTTCCCTTCAGGTGAACCCTGCTACATTTGCCATGTTGGCAGGGAAGGGCAGCGAGGGCATTCTGTAGTCCCCAAGGCCACATGATCAGCCCACCCGCCTCCTGGCTGTGTACCAATGCCGGGTAAAGAAGCAGAAGCAAAGGAGAATAAAGATGGCAGGAAATCTAGCGAGATGCCAGAGAGGTCTTTGGAGGCAAAGGGCTTGGGAAGCACTCTGCACCTCAGGAGGGAAGTCTCTGTGGTGAGAACGGAGTCTCAAGCGCAAGAAAGGCTTTACACTTACCCAAAAGCCACACCTGCACACAGCCATTCGGCGTGAACAAGAAAAGTGTTTGCCATACGTGACAGGTTCTTACTAAATTCATCATATAGTCTACAAAAGGTGGTGACAGCACATATCAAAGGGTCCCAGTCTCATCTTTTAATGCTTCCCGGCCCCACAAAAATGTCTAATAAATTGTTTCTGCTGAATATAGCAGCTAAACATTCCTCTTTACCTTGGAAGTCTAAATCTTCCCTAAAAATCAATATCCCACACATTTTCTCTAGAAAGAGTAAAGAAAAATATAGAGGTCTCTGGCCTGCAGTAAGAAGAAATGCTATTGCTCGGTCTCTAGCCATGCGATATCAGGAATCTCTGCTGTCTTCTGTACACTCCCAACCCACCTTTTCACAAATGGCTCCTCACCCTACTCCCACCAAGTCCAGGCGCCTTGGCGTAGCTTCACAAATGAAGGAAGAATACAATTTACAATTTACCATGTCTTTAACTATTTCCACATGCCCAATTCTACACTCCTGCCTTAAACTGTCACTTAATCATGACATTAAATCAGGCAGTGTGCATTATCATCCCCATCCCACAGATGAGAAAACTGAGACTTTGATTAAGCAATTTGCCCTACTATGTGGCAGAGCCAGATTTGAATCCATGTCGATCTGGTTCCAGAGGCCAAATTTTTAACCACTATGGCCTTCCACCCGGAGCAATGTAACTCCCCTCCCAGAGGAATTTTTCTTTCAATGTTGGGCAAACCTATGAACTCTTTGGGTTTTGGTGGCTGAATTAGAACAGAACTGGAGGCCATTACTCTTTTCCACTACATCAAGCACCCAGTGGAAAACGATCTTGCCTCACTAGAAAATCGAAAGCTGGACATCTAAACTAGAGAAGTCAGCACTAATCCCTGCATGCTCTCATTTCCTAAGAAATTTTTTTCAGAAGGAAAAGAAAATGCTATTTTCATTGCAGAAGAGTCATTGCTTTCTTAGCCAAAGCTAGCTATTTACTTGTTTCTGGCAAGCTCATTGACAAGAGTGCAAAACATGAGATTCTCATTGGATGAGTTATGCAGTCTTCCACATGGTATACTTTGGTTTAGAGGGTGAGGCTATGCAGCACGACCTCATTTCTGTACAGCCAACCTAAAATATAGCCTTGAGACTACAAAAAGGAGGAGGAGGAAAAGACAGAGAGAGAGAGAGAGAGAGAGAGAGCTGACATAAACACATGTGTCCCCCTCCTTTCATGGAAATAGTTTCCAATTTATTTCATAATTGCTTTGAGTCATCTGGGCTAACACTCAGACCACTTCTCAAATTCACCATGCCCCTTACATGCAGGAAAATGAGGCATTTAAGAAGATTTCCCTCCTCCTGACATAATCTCTTTCTCTCTGGTTAGTTGGATGGAGGTGGCCCGAGAGAGGAGGCGGCAGAAATTTTAGAAATCACAGTTGATGAACTGCAAACGTGTGCAAGTGATGCACAGGGTGGGAGGGAGTGAAAAATGAAATTCCTCTGTGAAAATAATGCACATGTCCCAGGGAAATGAGCCACACATTTTTTATGAATCAAGAGACCAGTGATTTCTTTATATGTGTGCCAAACAGCATTCCTGGGTAACAGTTCCATATCTCATGAGGTGTAAGCCACTTCACTCCATCTTATTAGAAACATTCAAAACAAGGCAAGTATTTTGAAACCCATAAAATTTATGGAATTCTAAGCACACCAAAGACAGAATGGACGAGTGACTCCTCTGTTTAACTGGTTTTAATTTATATTCATTTTAGCAGTTTAACCCACCTTTAAAATCCAACCAAGATTGGAAAACATTAATAACTATAAACCATTTTTAAATGATCTCCCACTTTCTCAACAACCTTAAACTCACTTGCTTAAGGCTTCAAGGACATAAGAAAAATGAATCCCAGAGTCCCTAGAAAATTGGCTATAACCTTTGTCACTCACTGGATTACTTACCCACCTCACAAGCCATTTGAAAGGCGAGAGAGGGCTCCAGCTGGTCACCAGTGCAGCTACCAGCCTCAATATTCCCTAGAAACTCTAGACAGCAAATAATGAGGAGAGAAGTGATCAAGCGAGTCTACTTATCCTGAAGCCCAAGTAAATTAGCCAGTGCACAGTGGCAAATAGAATACATTCTTTGGAACAACCAGGCCAAACAGCACCATAAACTTGTGAGCACACAGTGTTAAGTAGCTGAGAAGAATTTCATTTTTCCAATTGCCTGACGTAAGACCCAAAGGGAAAATTCAATTTAAATATTTACTCTTAATTTAGCAGTCCTTATACACATGGCATACCAGGTAGAGTTCAGGGAAAAAAAAAAAAAAGCAAAGAAGCAAATCATGGTCATTGCCATCAAGGATCTTGATTAGGGCTCCAAAGTTCAAATGATAACATTAGCAAATCTTTCTGGGGCACTTACAGTGTGCCAACCACCATGCATATTATCTCATTTTATCTTCCCAACCGGCCTCTAGGGAAGATACTTTTATTCTTTCTGCCCTGTATGCAGATGAGGAATCAGATAGCTTGGAAAGGTGAAGTAATTTGCCCAAAAGCACACAGAGTCACAGCGCTAGGATTTAAGCACAGCCTAATTCTAAAGCCTCCTGAGATCGTTAAGACCTGGAGGTTTTCTACTCTAAGTTCAGTAAAAGCCAGCACAGAGAAGAGAGTTTGTTCTGGGTGCTGCTGTGGGCACTTGGCATAAATTAACTCATGTGCTCTTCATAATAGACTTATACAGTAAGTACTATGATGATGCCCAACTTTATAGATGAGGAAACTGAGGCACAGGGAGATTAAGCAACTTGCCCAGGGTCCTACAGTTCATAACTGATGGAGTCTGGATTCAAACCCAGGCAGCTGGTTCCAGCCTGTTCTCTTTGCCACTCTGCTATCCATCTGTCTAAGCATGGTGGCCCCAAGAGGTCGGATAAATTCTGGGTCCATTAAAAGGATAATAACAGAGTCCAGAACCATAAGAGAAATGTTCCACTGTACTTTGTGCTCATCTGACTATACCTGGGGCATTTCATTCAGCTATTTTTACAACACTTTAAGAAAAACACTAACAAATTGGAACTTGTCCAGCAGAGAGCAAGAAAGAGAGGAAATAGGGAAAAGATATCTTAAGAGTATGGAGTAATTGGGACTGTTTGGCCTGGAAAGGAAATTTTGAGAGCACACATATACCATCTGACTAAAATACCAAGAGGGCCCTAACCACCTTGAGAAGATGGAATCAACCCTTGGACCAGACTGGTTTATTATTCATTGGCTCATCAATCTTACTGAGTAGCCAGTATGTGTCAAATGGAGGGAAAGTACTCTAGCTTAACAACTCCTGCATTTCAGAAGTGGAAGTTCTGCTCACTCATCAGGGAGATCCACCAGATCAGATAGCAGGGATGCTTCCTGAATGGGGTGGAACACTGGACACGTGACCTCTGAGACTCTGTTATGATCCATTTAACCTGACCTGCACTACCACTATCAAAAATGCCATAAAAATCCCTGCAAAACACAACCCTCAATCATCTTTAAGAGGCCAAAAGTAGCAGCACCCCCAAAAAGAAGAAACATGTTTGCAGTGGCCTTTTGCATTGAGCATTTGACAAGTTTGAACAAGGGTAAAACATAGCACACTTTGAAAATAAGCCAAAGTTCTACTTGTGTTCTAAAACGAGAGTATAATTGAGAAGGAAAAATGCAATTTCCTTCCTCCATGTCCTTCTCCTCAAATTCCTCATTATCATATTTCATTAACATTCATCTTGTTCCTAGGTTCCTAGGTGTGTCTCCTCTGTTTTTTATGTTTTTACACAGAGCAAGAAACTGTGGCATCAGCATTCTAGGTCTCCCTGGACCACAGAACCAGCTCCTAACGTGTCAGCCCTGGACCCTGTTTACAGCAGGGGCAGGCACTCACCATTGGCCCCTCTAGCGAAATGTTTTCCAATTTCTGAGTCAGGAGAAGCATCTGAGGTCAAGATCTATAAACACATTCCAGAATATGAGTACTTCCAAGAGAAAAAACAATCAAACCACTGCGATGGTTTTAAATTTAAGTCAGACAATACTTCCCATGAACTGTTGCATTCTTTGTTAAAATGAAGATGCACACATACTTTCAGTATTACTATTAGGATGATTTTTTTCAAGTTTTTCCTCATTTCTTTTTCTTTTAAACAATGTATTACTTAGTAAAAAAAAATATTATAAATCTTATGCTATCTCAAGGCATTCTTCTAGATAGGATAATGAATGTTCCCACCGGTAAAGAGTATTTTTTTCTGAACCAATTCTGATAGTTTTGAGTGATACTTTTTCTTCTTTGTCTCCATTAATGAGAATGAGAGATTTGCATGAATCAGTGTAAAACAACTGAAGTTAGCCAATCAAAAGGATGGTCACAGGATTCTACTGTATTATCAGGAAAAGGCTTTGACCTAGCCTGCTCACTTCCAGATGTTTTCTCAATGCGAGTTTTTGTTTTGTTTTGCTTTTTAAAGAATGGTTTGGAGGAGTGAGTGTGGGGGAGGGGCTAAGAAGAGAAACAAGATCTCCCAACAAAATATATCTTACTCTTTAGTTTACAATACTGTTGAAATAGAAACACCATTCAGCAGTAGCTGGAATCACTCAAACAGAGGCATCCAAACTCACCCCTGAATCTAGAAGCAAACATATTGGTGGAGAGCAAAAGTCTCCATGTAGTACCGATGGCCTCAGCCCTGAGTGCAAACAGAAATCATGGCAGGATTTGTGGAAAGCAGTTCAGAGTGTGTCTCTCCCATCACTTACCATGTCTCCAATTCCAACTGAGAGAAACTGAGAGAGAATACTTCTCTATAGGAATACTGTCTCCATAAAGATAAAATCGTCAACCTACCCTGATAATCTTGTATGTAAAGGACTTCTCAGATCATCTTCTACTCTCTCCCCAGCTTTCTTTGGGTTTGGGAAGCTGGGAGAGGACACTAAGACAAAACATATTTTCACTATTGTGGGATTTGAAGAGGCCAAGAGATTATGACTGACAAAGTAAGAAGATAATTATGTCTCCAGGAGCACCACTAATGAAGGGAGGAAGTGAAGGACATGTAATGGACAATCCAAAAACCATTTGTATTTGATCCTGCAACAAAACAGATGGGTTCTCTTGCAGTAGGCTTGCCTTCCTAATTATTTTCCTCCCTCTGAACCAATGATAAAATTGGACTGCCTTCAAGAACACACATTAACTGGTAACAAGAGAGAAGGCCAAGAAAGGCTGGGTGGCCTTGGACAGATCTGGGAGGAATTCAATTGAATGATATGTGTACTTTTCAATGGACCTTTAAGTGAGCACCAACTATGTGAGGCGCTACATGATCTACTTGTATTATCTCTACTAAACCTTTCAACAACATTGCCCTATAAATATCACCATCCCAATGCTGCAGATGAGAAAAATCAAGGCAAAAGTAGGTTAAGGAATTTATCTGGTCAAGCAAATGGGGAAGAAATCTGGGACACAGGCCTAGATGTGTGTGGCTCCAACATTTATAGTCTTTCCATTATGCCTTGCTGCTTCTCATTTATTTTAAGAGACAATTCTCACAGTAGATAATCCACAGACAAGATCATCAAAAGCTAGTGTGTACAGCATTTCACACCAGACAAATAAGTATGCAAAGTTACCCAGGAAGGGTGATATTTAGCTATTTACTGATGGGACCTACTATAGACCACCCTGGTATAGTATAAAACATTTTCACCATGAATTTCTTCCCAGATACGATGTTGACAGTTTCTGTTGAAACCAGGCAGTCTGTTTGTTTCTATTTCTCCAGCAAGTTTAACACAGAGGATTTTGCAAAGCCACATCTCAGGTTAGATCTTACACTTTGGCAAACACAGTATAAGATTGGTGTTTTATCTTGACAGTGTCTCATTAGTGTAAATTAGTGACTTAATGTTAAAACTAGAAAACAAGTGGTTAAGAGACCCCAGCTAAGACAAGTTTCATTAAAACAATAATGACTTAATATATGCTGTGCCCAGTTTCAGAAAGCTTCAAGCTCCCTAATCATTTTCTGGATGGTTTCCATTCCAACCAGTTTCCATGTTGGTGTAAATCCATCAATCTCCAGTGAGGATGTACATGGGAAAATGAACATAATGTTAAGTCTACAGAGACCTTGTTGCAATGTCAAAATCAAGTGATGTCAGTTTAAATTACAGCTTAAAAAAAAAAAAAAGGCACCATAAAGACAAATGTCTCCTGGAGCCTGTCTGGTTGCCTAGAGCAAATGCTCTACCAAGTCGGGTAGAGAAACCGGTTTCCATTTGCCTAGCAGTTTTCCCACTGCTTCCAGTTTCCAAAGAGGCACTTGGCAGTGAAAGAACACGCAACAAGCCAGTTCAACGGCTGAGCACTGGGGACTCCACGGTGTATCAACTGCTAGTGTTCTGAAGAGAACAATCACTCATACCAATCAAGTTGTTTGCACATATCATCCTCTATTTACTCCCATCCCTACTGGAAACTCACAAACTTCCATTAAAAAACTTGCTAACTTCCTGAGTTGGAAGACCCAACCTTTTCAGCAACAAGGACCCCTTCTGGTATTCTTCCTCTGAGGGTGCCCTGTTTCAAAGACTCTACCATGTGTTCATTACAATGACCAGAACTGCATACTTCTCTTAGACTTTGCAAGAATACCAAACATGGTTTACAGATCCCATGAGTACCTTCATCCAGGGATACCAGTTTGGAAAGCAGTAAGATTGTAATATGAAAAAGGAAATAACAAAAATAATAATAACACTTCATGTTTATTGAATGCTTATTATTTATGCCAGGCATTGTGCTAAGTGCATTATTTACATTATCCAATTTAATCTCTCCACAACCTTGTGAGGTAGGCACTGTAATTATCTTTCTCATAGAAATATTCCGAAATGTTAAGTAATTTGCCTAAGGCCACCAAACTAGCGCCAGAGCAAAAATCTGAACCATGCTATCTGACTTCAAAGCCACTGCTTTTCTCCACTCCAATGGTTCCCCTGCCTCTCCCTCCTAGCTGCATTCCTAAATCCTTCTCACTCCCTTTGGAAAACATCATGTACATTATGCCCACTTTGGGGACTTTCAGAAAGATTCAAGTTATCATCTTATTCTCTGACACCACATCCTCAGTCTGTGGAGGTTTGCATTCTTAAAGATAAGAGACGGAGGGAGAGGGGAAGGGGGGGGGGGAGAGAAAGAGAGAGAGAGAGAGAGAAATGCCTAAAGCATCAGAAGAATTCAAACCCAAAATGCAAAAGCATTCCAGAATAAACCAAGGTACTTGTTCCTTCAGTCACCATTTACCTGAACCTAACTTCCTCCATTCAAAATAATAATGTAGATCTATCTCCTGGATGTCTCAGGACATCCTCAGATATTTCCTTCTAAATATCCTCAAATATTTCTTTCTAAATGTTCTCAAACATCCTTTCTGAATTCTCTTCTTTGAACATGAAAAGCAAAGAGGTTTCACTCTGATAGACAGTGCCTCTAGGTTTCTGATGAAAGTACCAAGGACAGCCTTGAACAACGAATTCTGGACAGTTCCCTCTTGCTACCATCCTTAATTCCCCCTCTCACCATGAAGAGAAAAGAAAATACCTGGATGGCGTAGGGTGGGAGCTTCCTCTAGATGCTCAGAGTTTAAAACACAGGTTCTAAAAAATAGCTAAATGTTTGCATGCAGATATAAGTAGTTCTAAAAGCGTATGAATAACATAATGGTGTGTGTGGAGGGGGTAGCTGGGAAGAGCAGAATACCAAATGATATCTACAGTACAGTGTCAACCATACTGTCATAGATACATGGACAGGGACTCTTAATGAGCCTAAAAACACAGAAAAGGTTTGATTTGTACAAATGGTGAGCCCACACACATTTTTCCTTGTGTTTTGAGTTCAGTTTCTGTTATAATATTTGTGCAATAAATAATAATTTCAAAAGCATATTACATACAGAGTGTATAATTATGTGACACAAGTATAAACAAATTAGCTTTATAACATGTCAGCCAAGCATTAACCATTTAGAAAATTCCAAGTTAGGATGCCTCTCTGGTGTTACTTACATACCTCTGCCTCCCTCACAAGGAACAAGGTCCAGTTGCAAGATTCCTTTGATCATGTGCTCTAAGTGTCCAGGTCCAAATCTTATGGACAGCACACTACCTGCTCCTGGAGCTTAACAAGTATTCTAGAATGATATAGAATGAGGTCTTCTACAAGTGTTGCTTTCCTATTAAGAGAAAGACCAGCAAAATTACAACTAGAGTGAATACAAGTTGGGTTCCTAAAAACCCAACACCACAAAGCTAAGTTCTATTCTGGAAAAAAAAATGTGAGGAAGAGCAAGATTCAGCTCAGAAAAGTGCAAAGAGGATAGCATAACTGTAAGTCTGATTTATGCCAAGAGCCTCCTATTTATGCTTGTCCAGCAGCACAATGCCCCTTCTTAGAAGGCCTGACAAGAGATGTAAGGTGCACATTATCTCAAGTACTTGGAAGGCTAGCACAGAGGCCAGAGACAGACAGACAGACAGACAGACAGACAGACACACACACACACACACACACACACACACACACAGGCTGGGCACAAGGGCCAAAGTTATCCCAGGCCAAATGAGCTGCAGGCCAGTGCAGAAGAACACTAGGCTGACGCCAGCATTTTCAGACTCACCAAAGAGTGAGGGGTCTTTGACAGATAAAATTCCAAGTTATTAGAAGTTCCAAATAATCGATCATAATCACAGCCATCATTAGCTTAGTCAAGGGCTTGCCAAGCACAGGCCACAGACCATGATCCTGCTCTGATGTCGCCAGGCACTCACTATTCTAAGAAGCAGCTAGAACTTAGGATCTGGGCACCTTTTAGAAAATACCTCTGATCACAGTGGATTCAGAGGGCCATCCCCACTCAATGCAGAGATTTCAACACAGCCAGGACACGAGCCTCTGCAATCATTCAGTAGATGTTGTTTATAGAGGGTTGTGAGGCAACCAGAGAAAACAGAAGAAATACACAATTCTTGGCATTGGAATTCATGCTAAAGTTTAAGTGACATAATGATGTGATCCACATACTGCAAATAAAAATGATGCAAAATTGTTGCCTATTTGCTAACAACAAACAAACAAAGATATAAAAATATTTAATAAGTCTTGAAGACAGTTTCTTCTCTGTTGCCCTCCGCACATTCCCAAATCCTAGTCATCTCCCCAAGCGCAGCTCAGATGCATGTCCCCCCATCAAATCCCTGGTCCCTTCACTGCTACTGTCCCTCCACCACCCTCAAGTTCACACAGGACTTGATCCGAACCTGGCCAGTTCCAATAAGATACTAAGAGCTGCCATTTAGCAAGTGCCTACTCTGTGCCAAGGCCATTGTCCCAGCTTTTTCCAAAGCCTAATGCAACTCTTCCAGGAAGGGAATGCGTTATTCACAATTTAAAGACTTGGAAACCAACCTTGAACAAGATTGAGTCAACTGACTTAAGTCAAAAGACCTAATGAGTGGCAGCCCCTGAAGCTGAACGCTGGTCTATCAGATCCCAAGCCCTGTTGCTCTACATTTTGCCATATCCCATGGACCAGCCCCTCTCTGCCTCATATTCATCTCTC
Organism: Eumetopias jubatus; assembly: GCF_037043125.1. Classification (NCBI taxonomy): domain Eukaryota; kingdom Metazoa; phylum Chordata; class Mammalia; order Carnivora; family Otariidae; genus Eumetopias; species Eumetopias jubatus. Next base: position 55,034,551 of record NW_028274810.1, read on the forward strand.
CGACCAGGTGACAGGATCCTTGAGGGCCAGACCCACATCTGAGTCATCACACATTCATTTATGAACAGTCTGAAGTAAGCCCTGAAGTATGTGGTGAACAGAATAGAGGGTACATAGTTCATCAACACTTGTTGAAGGAATGATAAAATGACAGAAAACCCTTGGAAACAGGTAGAAAGGACAATTGTCATAATGGTGGCAACAAAAGACAGCTCTCACATTTTCCTGGGCTTGTAATCACAGAACGTCCTCCTTTTCACTCAGTCTCCATTGATTCACCCTGACGTGCCTTGGCTACTTTTTTATTAGTGACCTCACCTCAACCCCGTCTGGGACCTCCTGTGTGGTACCGAAGCACGGAGCCCCAGGCAGTGAGAGCAACAGCTTGTATTTCTAGAGAGAACTAACTACATTACCATTCTCCGCAGGAACCTCCCCTCCACAAGCTCCACTATCCCCCCCCCCAAACAGCCCGAAAGAGGAAAAGCCAGGCAAACCCAGGATGGGGGAATATTTGGCCTCTGCCCACGATTTACACGGTCCAGCAGCAACCTATGAATCTTCATCTAGATTTATTTTTTCTTCTAAAGCATAAAGGACAAGTGGTCAGGAGCAAGCCCATAAATTTGCTCTGACTTTTATTAGATGGGGAATATTTTCGTCCAAGAGGTCAGCATCACTTGGAGGAAAAGACAAGAAAACTCTCTGAACGTGAGCTACCACGTGACCCCTGACATAACGCAGGACTGCTGTCTTACTGACAAGCGGGCGGCCTGTTACCGGATGCAGTTAGAACGCCTTCAAAGTCATCAGAATAGGTTAATTTTTCCCATTCAGTGTTATCGGTCACATATTTCACATCTCACACAGATTCTCCGGGGAAGGGAACAGGATTGGGACTACTAAGTAATGCGGCTGAATTCCTTAATGATGAAAGAACAGGGGACTCCCTACATAAACCATCTCAGAGAAGGATCAAAGCACGGACGGGAGCTGAAGTCGAGACTGAAAACGTACGAGGAAGTCCAGTAAAACCAATGCTGGCGTTTGGTGGTGTGAAACCACCTGATCTAACATCCGGGTTTTATAAAAGTGCCATGTTCATTCCTTCATTTTTAAAAAGCACTAATTGTGTGCCTACCGTGGTGCCACGAACTGGGAATGCCGTGATGAATAAAGCTGTGTCTCTGTCCTGGGTAAGTGTGCAGTCCAGCAGGAGAGAGGCTGTCTCAGAGTTTCCCCCACAGGAGGAAGGCAAGGGCAGAACAGCATGGCGCCTCTAGCAAGCATCCTACCGTGCGACTGCGCAACTGGCCCTACAGCGCGGCGTAACGGAAATTAATTAAAATAATGGTTTTCACTATGCATACCCAATGACTTCACCTATGTTATCTGATTTCTTCATCCTCAATTACTCCATCACAAGAAAATAGGCTTCTTGGGGGGGGGGGGGGGAGAAACAACAAAACCTGAACCACCAAATCTATTCCTTTCAAGTCTATAGAAAAGAACACCTGGAATTTCACAGAAAATAAATTTTGGTACAGAAAGGAAACAGTTTATGACAAACTCAAGATATTTCATGAGATAAACTATCGCTTCGCCATAAAGGTTTCTTAATAAAATAGTTTCCAGCCACTGGATAGGCCTCTTCTCAAAGCGTAGACTCCATAGCCAAAGCTAATGAAAGATACTTTCTGATTTTGTTTTTTTTTAAATATTTTATTTATTTATTTATTTGAGAGAGAGAATGAGACAGAGAGAGCACATGGGGGGGGAGGGTCAGAGGGAGAAGCATACTCCCTGCTCAGCAGGGAGCCCGATGCGGGACTCGATCCCGGGACTCCAGGATCATGACCTGAGCCGAAGGCAGTCACCCAACCAACTGAGCCAGATACTTTCTGATTTTGGAAAACTCAAAAAGAAATGGTAAGAAAACAAAACAAAACAAAAAACCAGAAATAGAGGTCTCTAGAGCTTCAAGGGAAGGAGCACACCGCCCTGTCCTCACTCTGACTGACGGGAGGAAATCCAAGCAGTTCTCATCCATACTTGCTACAGAAAAAGGAGAGCTCTTATTTTCAAAAGAAACCACTTATTCAAGATGATCAAGTGGAAGTAACGTTCTAAGTCATTTGGGGAGATGTCGTAGACACCTTGGTGGGTTCTGCATTGAACAGCCACATTTTCCTTGCCCATATTTCTTCATGTTTGATACTTGGATTACCCCAGCAGGAAGCGAGCAGTCTTTGAATGGAGGGTTTTGTTCAGAATTCTAATAGCTTCCAGCATTTGCCCCAGACCACAAGAAGTACACCAAATTTACTTAGACATCCCGGCCAGACGTGAAGAATTTCTCTGTCAGATCTAGTAAGCTCTGCCAGTGTAACATTTTGGCTTTTTGTGGGCAAAGAGAAGACAGCCAAACAGGGCTGGTGCCGGGGGGCAGCCTGGTGACATGTGGCAGTTCTTGAAAGAAAATTAATGAACATGACCAGTAACCTTTCTGCCCCTCGCGCCTCCCCTCTCCTTATTCGAAGGAGAGAAGCAAAATTTCAGCCATCAGGGTGACGAGGGAACTGCTGCTCCTTAAAACAGCTTCGGGGTTCTTGGGGTTTGTTTTATTTTTCCCCACCAGACTGGCCACATTTCATTGTTGGCTTTCAAGATCACCTTGCTATGAAGTTTGTTGACTTAAAAGTGGAGCCATCATTTGTTCCATTCAGCAATTTCATCCTTGTTAATCGAATAAATTAAAAAGTACCCCTAGTCTGATTCAGTTACAAAAGCTAACGATGGACCATCAAATCCAATAAAATATTTGTTTGGTGCCTATTCATGTGCCAGGCACTGTACTAGGCATATCACACATTTTAATTTAAATGGTGATGCTGATAATATTATATTACATATATATGTTATTATAATGACAACAATAATCATAAAAACAATCAATCAACAACAGTCACTTACCAAATGCTTACTGTGGGAGAAGCCTATGGTAAATGTAGAAACATGCCTGATAACACTCCTCACAACCCTTTGAGCAATATATAATTATTACTTTCCCCTTTTATAGATGAGGAAAAGAAGATTCCAAGAGACTAAATAAACTTGCCCAAAGTCACATGGCTTGTAAACGACAGAGCTGGGATCAGAACCCAAGCCTGTCTCCTTCACATCCTTAAAGATCACACTGAAATAACATTAAAAGTTTGTTGCAGTGAATAAGGATAAGAAAGATGGTAAAGTTTTACAGATGACAGCAAAACAGACCATATTACTCATCTAAACCGAAAGCATAACAAAACTACTTTGTAGTAGAATTTTGTCATCTCTAGCATAATATGTGTCCTCTATTTTCACCCCTAAGAAGATCTAGAGTAATCAACTATAAACAGAGACTAGGAAAGAACAACTTGTATTTTGTATCTGTGTGATAAAAAAATAACACAGCTATCAAAATGATAACATCCTTAAAAAATTTTTTCCGTAGCAGATACACTCAATTTCTGTGAACAGAAGCTAAATTCCTTTTGTGTGTGTGTGTGTGTGTGTGTGTGTGTGTCTCCTGTTGGATTTTCTAGTTTTACTACTCTGTTCTTACGTTAGTATAAAGTATAACATTCTTACCTGGTTTTGAAAGGACTTAACAACAACAAAATCATAAAAGTTAAATGAGAAACTGAACTCATGGGTTGGATGAGTAATAAAAAGCTTATAGGAACATCTGATTTCTGAAGAAAATCTATAAGGAAAAAGTAAAACAAAGTAAAATGAAAAACCCTCAAAACCTGAGGTTCCGAAATTTTGAGAGGAAAAAAAATGATTGAAAATTTTGGAAGGCTTCAAGGAGACAAAAAGGCATCGTCCAAGTGTACCAAAGCAACAAAGCTGTGAGCAGTGGAGGGACATGTGGAAAGTCTGGTTCTTCTACGTTCCCACAACCACTCGATTGTTCAGTGGGTGGTTATGCCCAAACTTCCAGCCCAGAATATCAACACAGATTTAGGGCCGACGAGGACCTGCACAGCTAGAATTACACCAGTGGCGGGAGGGGGGCCTGCTCTGATAATAGGCAGGAAATCCTCAAGCAGCCTACCCCCACTCACACCAACACACATGGACGCATAAATGCAATTTGCACACAATTTCCAAGGGTTCGTGAGTCACCTGAGACACAAAATCCAGACTGAGAACACTTGCACATAGTAAGAACCCTCCTGCTTAAGGATCTGGCCCAGTTTAGAGCTGCAAGTAAGATGATTAAGCGGCTTGCTTATTTTGTGGCTTCATAACAAGTAAGTCTCTCCAGTTTCTCAGACATGAGCTGAGAGTGAGCAGCTTGCACCTAGGCGACAGGCCAACCAGGCAAAGTGCAGCTGCAGAGGCTTCCAATCCTGCCTCTATGTCTTGGAGCTAGGTAATCTTAAACAAGTTTTACTAACTACTCTGTACCTGTTTTCCTTATCCCAGGACAGAGGCAGGGGTACTTCAAAATGTTGTAAAGATAAATGAGCCTTTATATGGAAAGCACTTAGAACAACACCTTCCTAGCACAGAAGCAAACACAAAATAAATGTTAGCTATTATTATTCTATGGTCCTTTTTTTTTAATTGTTGCTTTTTAATTGCATCGCATTTAGTAGAGACAGTGATTAGTATAACAGATTATTTGAAATACATTGAGATTTTCTTTGTGATCTTATAACTGGTCAATATTTGTGATGCTCCTTTCACGTGTGAAATAATGTATGCTCTCTATTTCTTTCGTGCAAGCTTCTATATCCAAGCAAAAATACTTTGAATGGTGCCCAGCACGTAAGTTCTTAGTAACTCTGAGCTAACAATATTACTATCTTCTATTTTCCCATTTTTTTTCTGCATGATCTATCCATTTCTGATAGAGGCTGTTAGAATCTCCCACCAGGCCTAGGCATTTGTCTATTTCTTCTTGTCATTATGGTCCTTCTTGCATCCTTTTTAAGGAAAATGACCTAACATTACAAAGCTTCCCATCAGAAAAACACTGTAGAAGTGCAGAGAGTCGTAGTTAATGCTGGCATTAACTTTCATGGCCACTATTAAATCACCACCAGATGCTCATTTTTGCTATCATTGCAAAGTTGACGGGTTAACTAAAAAGTGTCACAACTGGGTTTCGATACAATGATGGTGTCGGTGTTAAGAGAATGCAGTTAGCCTGTGAAATTTATCACAGATAATGATTAAGAGAAACATGCCATCAGTTTGCGAAGGCCTGGCCAGCTCAGAGCTTTGGAGTCTCACAGATCCACAGATGGTGACAAATCAGAAGAGGCCTCAGTGATGGGTAAGCACTGTGCACATCTAGTCCAGTGCTCTTGCTGGGCAGCTGGGACACCTAAACCTGGAGATGTGCATGACTTGCCCAGCTAGACCTTGTGAGTAAGTAGCAGAGACAAGAACTCGGATTCTTGGATGGTTTTTTTGCTCATCTGCCTCCTTCCACTAGACTGGAGGCCCCTGGAGGCCAGAAACTTGTCATCTATGTCTTCCTACCCTCAGCCCAGCCCAGCACATGGAGACACAGAAGGCAACAATAAGTGAGGGTTAAAATGAACCAAAGTGGCACCATGTTCTTTGCTTCCTCTGTGGTGCTATTTTAACCCCCAAAAGGAGACTGTGATATTTCACTCACTGAAAAGATGATGCAGATGATAAAGCAGCCATCAAACCTAAGCATCCTGCTGGTCTGTGAGTCAGGAGACCTGAGCCCTTGACCTGCTTCTACCCTGCCCTAACTCACTTTCTGACATGGGACAGCATTTAACTTTTCTAAGAGAAGATGACGAGACAAAGTGCTAGCCTCGATAGAGCCCAAAGGAGTCAAATTTTATGAGGTCACAAAACAGAATTAAATAATAGAAGCTATAGTCAATTATATGTTGCTCTATGCGTGTATCACACTGGATAATTCTTAAAAGGCTTCTTTGTACACTATCACTTAATCCTCCTGGTAACCTTGACGTAGGTCAGGAAATAGAGCCCCATTTTACAGATGATGACACTGAGGCACAGAGCAGCCACATGTTTATATCAGAGCTAAATGGCAAATGCCATCTCCACCAAAAGGCAGAATTCACACAAAGAAAGAAAAAGAGACGTTCAATGGCAGAGGAAGGGCCCAAGAAGAGGCAGCGCATAGCTTCAAGCTGGAATAAACGAGAAGCCGTGGAGCCTAGCCATCACTCCCCAATGGTCAGCTTTCTTTATTCAAAATGCTCCTTTCCAAAGATATGCCTCTTCCAGGGCCACAGGAAGATCAGATGGCTTATGGAAGACATAAAGTCAAGGCATTTAACTAAGAGGGATCAGAAACAGAGGGGGAAGAAAGCCTCTTGAAATGTATCCTGCCTATAACAAAGCAAAATGTATTTCTCAGCATTTCACTGAAACTTCACAGGAAGAAAGATCCTGAAATGCGGAGAGTGATAATAAATGGAAATTATGCAACACTCATTATGTATTGCTGAAGCTGAATTAAAATGTCACGAATATTCACTTTCTTCATAGAACATGCCATTTTAAAATTTTATTTTAGTACACGTCAGCAAATACATAAAATCAACCCTAGACTTATCAGGAAGGGCTACTCCACCCCCAGCGTCACAGAAAGCCCAATACCAACCGCCTGGCTGATCAGAAGGGACATTTGTTTTTCCAGATTTCCCCAAAACCTTCTGACCACCCTTCTTGACATCCTGGTGGTTTTCCACATTGTTGATAAAGGCCATCATCTCAAAGTGAATCCAAAAACGCTGTATTTCCCAGGTTCCCTACAGCGAGGCAATCACAAGCTCCTCTGCAAAACACACAGGCTGAAGAGTCACACAGGAGTGACACACAGGAGTCACGAGAAGCAGAAACTGCTCTCTGGGACACAATCTTCCGACAAGCCCCACGGTGAGGGGGACTCTGGTGGGGTTTCTGGTACCTTCCTCCTGAGCCCAGTCAGTTCAATGTGCTGGACACAGTGGCAGGGGTAATTTCTCGAGAGCCGCCTCATAGCGTAACTGGGCACTGCGACAGAATGTGCTTGGCTATGCAGCATCCAAACCTGGCTTTCAGGCCCTCCTAAAGATTCAAAACTCATGCAGGCTGGGACAGAGCAAGAACCAAAGAAGAGAGAAAGATACAAAAGAAGACCATTTGACTATGAGTAAAATGAAAAATGTTCCCCTGAATTTGCATATGCAGCCTTATAACTATTTCTCCCAAAAACTCAAGAGAACTATAAAGAAAGAAGTTTTGGCAGCCACATCCCGATATGCAGCTTTGTTTCATCACAAAGCTTTAATATCCCCATTTTGCCGGCAAAACACTGGGGAGGTGGGAGAAAGACAGAAGTTCCTGGTCACAGCAGCCCCAGATTCCTTCTGGAAAGCTGTGCTCTTCCCCAGAGTAAAGTCCCTTTCTGAAGAGAGAAAGGTTTTTTTTGTTTTTGTTTTTGTTTTCTGGTACAGCCATTTTCAAGACAACTTAGTCCAAATTCACTCAAAACATCATCAAGAAAAACAGAATCCTTTGGCCATGACCAACTTTGTGTCAGGTAAGGGAAGAGATGGCAGAAGGACAAATTATTTTTTAAAGTTTATAAAGACTGCACAGCCTCCTCTCTGTTTGTCATTATTATAAGGCATGGCCACATAACTAAGTAATTCATCATCTCTATTGCTTTTGCTCCAAGAATACTATCTGTTGGCCAGAATATTTTCAAGTGTTGTCAACCGCCAGACTGTTTCTTCAGTTCTTTTTAATTTCTTTCCAATTTTCCAATACAGAATCTCATTAACTGGTTTGTTTCTGTGGCTGCTATTTTATATTGTCGGAACTTCCCCCACTTTTAAGATAGTATTCTATTACACATTTCCCTTTAGAGACTCAGAGTTACCCACCTTCCCACATAAAATCCATATCCAATTAAATCCATTGAAGTTTTATTGAAGAGCAGCAATGTATATTACTCAGTGCTAGGTGGCATGGTGAAGAAAAGTGTAAATTATAGAAAAATAAAAGTAAAAATAATAATAATAGCTGTTTATTCTGACCTTGTGTGCCAGGGAGCTTAACATACTTAGACACATGACATAGCATGATACTACATGATGGGGAGGAATGTGCCTTCTGCTCTGACAGGCCTGGGCTCAGCTCAAAGCTCTACCACTTGGGCCATTTTTTTCACCCTTCTGTGCCCCTGGTTCTTCATCGGTAAAATAAAGTTATTAACAGGAGGTAGCTTATAGGGCTATTTTGAGGAGCCCATAAAATCACAAGTGTAAAGCACTTAGCCCAGGACCTAGTTCTTAATGACTTGTGGCAACTACTCTGTCATCCCCATTTTAAGAGGCGGGGGTTGAAGATCAGAGCTAACACACGAAGCAGCTGGGATTCAAATCCACATCCACCCAACGTGAAGCCTTTTCTCTTTCTCCTCTCTCATACTGACCAGCACATTGGAGGAGGGCACCTTAGAAGCCTAGAATGTGGCAACTGGGAGAGCCTTGAAGACTGTCCTTCAGGGACATCCCTCTCCAGGGAACTGGCAGGTGATCACCCCTGCTGCTTGTACCCAAGCTCAAAGTCCTACACATTTCTGCATCCCCAGACCTGGAGCCGCACCCGCAGAGGGGACATTTGCTTGGTGAATGAATGAATGACTGAAGTGATTCAGATTAAGTAATAATAATGACTAAGTACTCTCAGTACTAAGCATGAATGATGTGCTGGGCACCATTCTAAGGAATCAACGTGTGCTCACATTTGATTAAATATTTAGTATTTAACTTAAAAAGTCAAATAGGCTTTGTAGAATGATTCAAGGGGTCAAGGGGGAGGGAGTCGCATTACTTCATTAAAGAGTAGCTACTTTAAAGTGGACTTTAACAGAATCAGCTGAGGCAGTGGAAGGCATCCAGACAAAGGGAGCCACATGGGCAATAGCCAGGAGGTATGAGTGATGAGCCCACTGTGATCAACGGCCTGAGGAGAAGAGCAAGGCCAGGTCAAGGCGTGTCTGTGGAGCAACTGAAAGAAATGTAATTAGATGTCTAGAGTAAGGCCAGTACGAGAGGAACCTCAAACTCCATGGAAATGGCCTTGACTGGCCTTGACTCCACGGAAATGGGAGAAGCTAATTGAGTTACAGGTAGCAGCAAGGCACACAGCATTCTGCCCCAAATCTTCAACAAAAGAGACAAATATCACAGAGAAAAATTGATTTTTGAAGTTGGCGAGGCAGACAGAAACATCACAAAAGAGGCCGAAAGATAGAATGGGACGATCCTCATGCTCATCAAGCCTGCTCTTCACAGTAACACTGACAACTGCCCTCCTTGAGACCACGTGACACCAAAACCCACAGACGGTCCAGAAACAAAAGTCAGAGGATCCTCATACAACTGTGTAGGATGAGCCCTGCAGAAGGGCGCCCAGCCCAGGGAGCAAGTGAGGACAAAATTCCATCTAGAAATCCTCCAGCTGCAATGAGCATCATGGCCGGGGACAGCAGACATGCAAGGGAAGGAGCACATATTCTAATTTGTACAAAGGCACCAAAAGGCCTTTGGCTATCCTAACACAGTCTCATTTTGTATTCAATTATCCCATCTCATATCCGAAGACTGCATACATTTAGACCACTAACCTGGAGACTTTTAAAGCAGTAACTATATAAATATAGTTGATGTATTCACTTACACACTCACATATTCATAATTTCTTTATGTACAGAGTGCTATACTCATTATAGTGGGAGATAACAGAGCTTACCATCTAATAGACATAATTACAAGTATCATAAACAGTAGGGCAAAAGAGAATAAATATGTTAATTAGCATTCTTGACAACATCAAGAAACTTGCTGCCTAGGTCACAGTCAGGGCAGCTGTACCAGACCAGCAAAGAAAAAGGTTCAATTCCCCCATCTAAACAAGACAAAAGGAAAAGCACTATCATCAGATTTAAATACAAAGTACACTTGAAAGTTAAACTCAACTAGTAGTTTTGGAGGCAACACAGTTTACTCCTTAAAGCAAAAGTTCAAATTTTTAGAACTTGCAAGGTCTAATCTTGGTTTAGCCACAGAATCACTGTGCCATTCTAGGAAAATATGCAAAATACACCCAGTCTTCATTTATGCATCAGGGAGAGGTTTAATCAATAACCGAGAGGTAGAATGAGAAATCGCTTAGCTAATGCAGAGTGTTTCTGTAAATTAAAGCCACCTTCTGCCTTGGCCATGGATTAGAAGGAGGAAAGACAAAGGTAGCTTTAGACAATCTGATCACCAGGCAAAGCAGTAAAAACAAAGAAAAGCAGAAGACTGTACTTTAAGTCAAGAAAACACCATTTCAGGAAAATAAACATCTGGCCTAAAAGTAAAGGAATGCACATTAAACCTTAAAGGAAAAGTTGCTAAGAGATACAGAGAGAATAACTCCATGAGTCTGTATATTGGTGGCCAGTCAATACAGTTCAACATTAGAGGCAGAGAGCTACCTTTTAGATGGGGGGGGGGAGGGGGAGGGAGAAGGGGAGGGAGGACTGTGTGCCTGGAACCATGATAGGCAACTTACATTTATTATTTCATTTAATCATCACAGCAACCTGCCAAGTTAAATCTCACTATCCCTACTGTAGGAAAAAATACTGAGTCTAGAAGAACACAAGCCTCAATCTACTGCCCTGCCAACTGTGCAGTGGGATGGCAATGGGGGAAGGGAGGACTCCAGAGGCACCTCCGGTAACCAAAAGCTGTTGAGGAAATAGAACAAGATAGTCTTAAGAGGCTTACCAAATATGGTTCATTCTACCAACTCTAAAAGACCCAAATATAGTATGGACTTGCACTTGACCATGGCCCCCGTGGCACATATCCACTGTCAATTGCCTCCAGTTGATAAGAATGCACAGACTTACAGCTATTTGCAGACCAGGTGTGGTCTACTCTGATAACAGATATTCAAGTACATCCAACATGGAAAAGCCACTTGAGATAAGAGTACCACCTCACCAAATTTCAGGCTTGGGATACACCATACCTGAGGCTCAAACATAACATGGATTACCTAAAAGTAAGTCTTCATTTTGATTGTCTATAATATGGTTATTCTATTCTTCATTCATTTGCTTTCACATTTTATTTAAGCACAAATAAGATGGACTTTAATAACACCTTCTAATGAGAGGCTACAAAAAAACAAACGGATAAAAACCAAGTCTAAGCCATCAAAAACAACGGATTATCTAAAAATTTAAAAGAGACTTCTACTGCACATATAAAACTGCAGTCTATTTTCTACTAAAAGAGAGCTTCTGAAAGTTGTTCATAAACTGATACTTTGAAAATTGAATCCTATTTGTTCTTTCATTCATTTAACAAATGCTTATCCAACAATTGTTAAATGCCTGGGACTACTACCTGAGGTGTGGGAAAACCAGAGATAAAAGACATTCCCTCCCCTCAAAGAAATAACATCTAATGGAGAGAGAGAGAGAGAGTAAAAAACCATAATAATAATGCAGGGAGGTGAGTGCTGTGCTGGTGAGCACAGTCTGATGGAGGCAACAGAGGAAGGGCTCCTCTCCCAGGGTCATGGAGTCAGGGACGGTGAGGTTTGGAAATTGAGAATGGAGGATAAATCCAGGCAAAAAGAATAAAATGGATCACTTCCACTTCTGGCCAAGATCGAGTAACAGGGACAGTTGTCAAGAGCTGGGTAACAGGCAGCAAAGGGCTGGAGGTACAAGCGAAGTGAGTCCTCCGAACCCCCACTTACTACCTGAGAGGGTTTCCAGGTGGAGGTGTGTGGGGGAAGGGAGAACTCAAGTGGACATCCTGGGTTGAGTAAATGGAGCTAACAGTCCAAGGAGACGAAGTTGCCTTCGTCTAGAATCTGTCTTGTGGACACAGTCAAATATTTTGAGAGATTGTGGAGATTTAAGAGACTTGAGTTCTTATATCTTATCAATAAATAAAAGTGTTAAATGGTAAAAAGAAAAAGGAAGAGTACCCAGAGAAGGGAGAGCTACACAGAGACCCAAAGGAAGTTCTCAATGCTCAGTGGAATACTGCTCAGGGCATGCATGTAAGGCCACTACCCAAGGCTGCAGGAAAAAACATCCATAAGGATGGTTCCAACTGGAAAGCTCCATGATTCCCCAAACATTGGGTAGGGTACACAGAAGGGCCTTGTCTCTGTCATGAGGAATGATCAGTCCTCGACGGTGTATTGTACCAGTCTTGCCTAACAAATCTTAAAAGCAAGACCCAAACAAATCAAACTGTTTCTAAACAACTTAACTGCGTCCCCGAACAAAGAATATTACAGAAATACAAAAACATCTAGCATCCAACAAGGTGAATTTTGCATCTGATATCCAATCAAAAACTACCAGGCATACAAAAAAGCAGAAACATATAACTTCTGATGAGGAGAAAAATCAATCAACCAAAAGCGGCCCAGAACTGACAAGAGATGTGGGAATTAGCAGTTCTTATAACTATATCTTATAACTTATAACTATATCCCACGTGCTTGAAAATAAGTAGAGACATTGAAGATGGGAAAAAGACCCAAATCAAATTTCTAGGTGAAATCTACAATGTATGAGACGAAAAATACTCTGGATTAGATTAACATCACATTAGGTGTTGCAGAAAAGAAAGATTAGTGAACCTGAAAACACAAACATCAAAACTATCCAAAATGAAACACAGAAAATAGAATTTAAAATATAAACAGGAAAACTGTCATATTTAATTATTAATAAGCATTAATATTAATAAATCTTAATATTTAATTAAAATGTAATATTTATCTCTGTCATCTAATAATTTATAACCTTTGTGTGGAAACAAATTATAATAAAAAAATAAAGTCATAAAATAATTGAAAACCAGAAAATATTATAAAACTGGAAAAAAATGTCATGAGGCACTACATAATTAATTACCAAACAAATAGCACACCTAACTCTTAAGAGGAGAGGAAAAGATTATTTCAAGTCGGGGAGATCAGGTAAAGAACGGTCAAAGAGGGAACATCTGAATTGTCTGTTTCATAAGTGAATATTTTCATAGAACTTAAAGCAGTGTTCACTAGTATATATTTAGAAATGCAAACTTTTTCCTTCTTTATTCATTCATTCACCATTTATTGAGCAGCATCTACATGCCAGATACTAGCTAAGCACAGGCATGTTCTGTCTATACCCCTGATGGTTTTATAATACAGGGAAGGCAAAAGAGAAATGGCTACTGTCTACCCTTCAAAATAAACTCTAACGGGTGTGTGTTCAAGTGTTGTAAGAAGGGGTCACTTAACTCTGCTGGGGAAGGAAGCAGATAGAGAAGAAATTCATGAGACAGACAACTATCACCCATTTCTACGGTCTCCATCCTGTCCTGCTTTCAGGTGTAACTGCCAAAAAGTGCTTCTGGAATGTGGAAAAGTTCACCAAGGAAAGAAGCAAGAAGCCAAGCAGTTTTTCAGTGGATTTCAATTCACTATTCCACGTGAGGAAGACGTCAGGACCTCCTCTTTCCCAGGCAATCAGCCACACCTAAATGGTGCTAAGATTTAGATAAACCCTGACAAGTTTGTTGGAGAAATGACTTAAAGAGATGGACAGAAGACAGTAATATGTCCTTAGCTTCCGTGAATAAAAAATTTAAAGCAAGAGGGGAGCCTGGGTGGCTCTGTCAGTTAAGCGTCTGCCTTCGGCTTGGGTCATGATCTCCAGGTCCTGGGATCAAGTCCCACATCTGGCTTCATGCTCAGCGGGGAGTCTGCTTCTCTCTCTCTCTCTCTCTCTCTCTCCCTCTGCCCCTCCCCACCACTCATTCTCGCTCTCTTTCAAATAAATAAAATCTTTAAAAAAAAATTTTAAGCAAGAGATTGGCATGAGATTGGGTATCTCTTATTTCCATTAAAGAACAAAGACACTTTATTTTTCCTGAAGCTAGCAATCATTATACATTATGCATTATGCAAATCTAGAAGGAAGTTTCATGATCAGAGTCCAACACTCACATTTTACAAATGGGAACACTGAGACCCAGATGGAGAAAAAGGCAAGACCAACGCCACAGGGAGGGTTAGGGACGGTGCTAGCTAAAATTCATGTCATCTTACCCCTGAGAAACTGGCAAGCTTTACACTAAACTTTGTTGCCTTTATCTCTTAGGGTGAACCACTCCATGCTATGATTTTAATAGAGAATTACACTAATATAGAAGAGGTATATCTGGATGTGGAAACAGATGCTTTATAATAAGCCTTAGTTTAATAATTTTCTAAGAATGAGTGTCTCACTAAGAAAATCTCATACTGAGAAAATGTTCATGTTCCATTTACAACGAAAGACTTCTTAATGTGTCCCCAGTGCACTGTTTAATGTTCAATTTGATAGTCTGTTTTGCCAAGAAACAAACAAGGTATAGGAGCAAAGTGTGAGCTAAGACTCTCGCTCTGGTATAGGAGCAAAGTGTGAGCTAAGACTCTCGCTCTGCTACACACAAGGTACATGATCTCAGGCAGGACCCTTAACCTCTCGGTTTTCTCATCTGTAAAACGAAGCTAACAATAGTACCTACTTTCTGAATTTTGAGAATTAATTGAGATAACTTGATGCAAAGCACATTGCCAGACACATCATAGGTGTTCAGAAAACACTAGAAACAGTTGTTGCTGAAGTTGATGACTGTGATGATGGGGTAGAGGGGTCATGACTATTATTAATATCTTGAGGTTCATCCACACTGAGTAGCTTTTTTCATTCTGGGTCTCAAAGAGAACTCAGGTGCATATATGCCAGGCACTGACAATGTTAGGACACCTTAGTCTTAGAATTCCTCTCCCTGGGTTGCCTGGGTGGCTCAGTCCTTTAAGTGTCTGCCTTTGGCTCAGGTCATTATCTCAGGGTCCTGGGACTGAGCCCCGCATTGGCGTCCCTGCTCCAGAGGGAGTCTGCTTCTCCTTCTCCCTCTGCCCCTAATCCCCTGCTCATGCTTTCTCTCCCTCTGTCTCAAATAAGTAAATAAAATCTTTTTAAAGAAGAATTCCTCTCCCTAAGAGTTTGTATTTTTCCATAAATTTAAACCTTACTCAATATTGTCACAATTATTTATCTTATAATAATACCCTTCTAAGTCTGGGAGGGGCAAATTTCTTTGCCACCTTATGCTGTAAACACTGGGTCATAGATCTTGGTAATAAAATATAAGAGTATCATGCTTTCTCCATCTCCGCAATGTCCTCACATAAAAGCTGGGCTCTATTACAAGTGTCAGCCTGAGTTTCCCATGGTGAAAGTATGTGGTAATACTGAACTGTCATGCTACAGATTGGTCCTAAAAAGTAGGACGTGAATTCCACACTCTTCCAGTGAAAATGATCTGGTTCATTTTGAATTTTTTCCCTTCCATTAATACCCAAAGGAACTGGTTTGCATTAGTGAGTAAGTGCCTACAAAGGTTTCTTCCTCTTCTACACAATTAATTTATATCATATAAGACAAATATTGGCACATCTGGACAAACTCAGCATGAGTCTAAAAACCATGAAATTTCCCAAGGCATCTGTGAATAAAAACACCTCTCCACGTTTTTCAGAAATGACAGACTGAGGTAGGGGGTGGTTGGAAAACAGGCATGAAAACCCTTTTCAGGGATGTGAAGGGCTGTCATGTGAAAGAGGGAGCGGACTTCTGATGCTGAGTGCCGAGGAGGGCAGAATGAGAACAAACGTGGGAAAGTTGCGGAGGGACAGCTTTCAGCTCTATATAAGCAGAGCTTCCCAGGGCAAGGGTGCGCACACACGCGTGCCTCAACAGAGTAAAACAGGCTGGGGCAGATCCACGTGGTGCCACTGATTGGCCCCTCGTGCGGGGCAAGTTTGTTAACCACTCTGCACCCTCAACTATCAATCAGAATAGCTATCTCTACCTTCCATGGTTGCCCCAGCACTGAGAGAAAATGAGGATATTTGATGCTCAATGTAATAAACATAATGATTACTCCCAGTCTTATTGTTGCTCTGACAAATAGTATGGGTTTGTCAAATGCCTTTGGAATACGATCATCTACATGACCTAATGGTTAAAATCTTCTCAGTGGTGCTTTCCAGTTCTTTCTTGGTCTTAAAACCTACTGAGAGAAGGCCGAATTATTCTACGCTCAGTTTCACCACTGCTTTTATGTAAGATGCTGGTCTAGTTGTGTTTCATCTTTCCTGGATATTTCCAATAGCAATACATAAAGAAAGACACTTATCACCCACCAACTTTAACCCAGGAAAGGATTATAGGAATTATCTAAGAAATTATTACAAATCATTTTTCATATACAGGTGCTCCCCCTTTGCCCAACACATGTTTTGTGTAAATCACATTCTTTTTTCTAACAAATGAGCTTATAATTGTTTGCATATGTTTATTATTTTATTCCAAGGATATTATTACTATGTGACCATTAAAGAAAATTTGTAAAACAGAAAAATGGGGCAGGGAGGGGAATAATCAGGCACAGTTTATATGGGCTCTGCTGTCCCCACTATTGTCTTACTGCATGAGTGACGATGACCTTTTTCTACAGAATTTTAATTTCGATTGCAGTTTCAAAAGGGACTTTTTAGCATTTTTATCTGCTTTTCACTTAGTGATGGCTCCTGCATAAGTTCCTCTGTTCTCAAGACAAATTGAGCATCAGTGACTCAAAAATATTTTACAGTACCAAGGGACATTACTATTTAGAAACATGGAATTTTGAGACCAAAAACAATTAGCACTTGAAGAAAGAATGAGTAATGCAACCCCTCATTTTATGAGGGGTCTCCGCTAGAGCAGAGACCCAGGTCTCTTACAATGAATCCACCCTAAATCAGGCCATCGTGACCACTGCTACCCACCAACATAGATTCTATGAGTTTGGATTTTGCATCTTCATTTTCCTTCGGAAGGTCCACAAGACCGTGTTCCATGTATAATGAATGCAGAGCTGGCTACTTAAGGCCAAAATAGCCCTTGATGAGAATGACCCTACTCAACCAAAAACGCAAACCTGCCTTGCAATATAAGCTAGAGCAGGAGGAAAAGGAGAAATCCCCAGTCTTTGCTCAACATCTTCACTCAACTTTTGACATATCTTTGTACACCCAAATTATGAGAGTATTTCATACTCACTAAACAAGCAAAAACTAAAAAAACTTCTAATACCAAGAGTGAGGAAAAGTAAGGAGCATAAGGGACTTATATTGTAGTCAGGAGTTCACACTGGCACACGGCATTTGGAATACGATTCGGCAATATCTAGTAAGCCAAAGATACTCATACTCCACCGTACTTCTAGGTATATAGGAGAAATTTCCCCCACATGTTCATAAAAAGATAAGTCAAAAATTTTCACATTTTTCACAGCACCATTGTTTATAATACAAAAAAAAATGAAAACAGGAGAATGAATATGTTAATTGTGAAATGGTCATATAATAGTTACTGCACACCCACTAAAATAACTTTCTGGATTAACATGCAGTTCCTAAATTAACAAGGTTAAATATCAAACACTTAACGCTGAACAAAAAGAGTAAGATGTGGAAGGTCAGGTACAGTAAGTTGCCATTTATATAAAGTTTAAAAATGGTGGGGGTGCCTAGGTGACTCAGTCAGTTAAGAGCATCCAATCTCAAGTTCATGAGATCAAGCCCTACCTCAGGCTCGCTGGGTGTGGACCCTGCTTAAGAGTCTCTCTCTCCCTCTCCCCTTCTCCACCCCACCCCCATCCCCACTCTTTCACGCCTGAGCATACACTCTCTCTCAAAAAAAAAAAAAAAAAAGGTTAACAATTGGCAAAAGCAATACCATGTACCATTTGTGGATTTATACATACTTAGCAGCCAAAGTATAAAAACATGCATGGAAATGAAAAGACATTAAATTTAGCTGAGAGATGATTTCTAGAGAAGAAAAGAAACAGTATTTGGGAAGGGTAATGGGGAGCTTCAGTTGTATCTATAATATTTTCGTTCTTAAAAAAAAATGAGGTCAATCTGGCAAAATGTTTGTATCTGAAAAGGAATTTGTCATTTTTTCGGTTTTGTTTTTCTGTATGCTTATGATATTTAAAAATTTAAAAAAAGGAAACAAACCATGATGGTTTAAGCCATGGATTGGTCTAGATATCCAGGAGTCTGAGAAGGTAGGAATAACAATCGTCCACCCACTCTTTCTGGCATAGTAACAAGCCTGATAGCCGTCACTACTTTGCATCCCGAGGCCCCAGCACAGTGCCCAGTCAAAAGTGATACAGAGGGGCGCCTAGGTGGCTCAGTAGGTTGAGCATCTATCTGCCTTCGGCTCAGGTCATGATCCCAGGGTCCTGGGATCAAGCCCCACATCTGGCTCCCTGCTCAGCGGAGAGCCTGCTTCTCTCTCCCCTTCTGCCACTCCCCCTGCTTATGTGCATGCTCTCTCTCTCAAATAAATAAATAAAATCTTTTTAAAAAAGTGATACGGACTAAATGGTGAATAAATGAACAAATGAACAAACAAGCAAATGACCAAATGAACTGAATGGGTTGTTATAAATGTCTCTGATAAATAAAAATGGAAAAACCAAATAATTATTGTTAATAATTTGATATTCAAACTATTTCTAAATATGGGATCATAGAGAGCTCTTCTTAAAGGCATCATTAGTAGAAAAATAATTGAAAACAAATATACAAAGTAATCTTTTGGAAGATTTTTCTATCCCTAATATTTAGTGCTTTTTCCTTATTTCAGAGGCAGGCACAGCACACTCACCACATTCTATTCATCTAAAGGATCAGGAGTTCATTGCCATAACAGACCCCAGGATATGGCAAATAGCCTGAAATATAAATAAGTCTTAGGGGTAAGTCAGTCAATTAAAGTGCTCTTCTGAGCCTATGTGAAAGGTTCCCAGAATTTCTATGACTTGTTTACCAGGTGCACTAGGATTCTAAATCATTCTGTCTTCATGAATGTAAATTGTTCCCAAACTCTCCTCAAAATGCTAGAATGTAACAAAAATTGCCAGTGTGATCATCATGATTTCAAATTCTTCCCCATTATATGGGAGTATAGGGACTCAGTGAAATCAAGCAGAAATCTGCTACCATACATTTCTGCCATTGTTTTTTTTTCCATAAAACTCCAAGTGAATTTAAAAAGAACCAAAATAAGATACATGATACATTCACCCAATCCTAGTAATTAAATCCAAAAACCAGTTTAGAATAGTATAAGCAAAGAGACTAACTTTAGAAAGTACCACAGACCTCCACTATCTGAAATGAGGTGGATGTTTTCTACTGTTTTCTTTATGTTATTAAAATATTAATTTACTTTTAAATATAATCCTGGAGCTTCCTTCAAAATACCTTCCCCACGCAGCGGGGAGCATATAGTTATGGTGTCCCTTTAAAGTTTAACAAAAGAAGGATTCAAATGGAGTTACCTCCACTCTGCAAAAGTTTTTTTTCAAATGTGTAACAGGATCTTACTGCAGTCACTAGGTCTGCTCTGCACACAAAGAAAGGCTGGAAAACATTTGTGTTATGCTTCTGGAGTTAAAAATGAAGAAGCCTTTTCCTTTCCATCAGTTCTTTGTTATTAATAAGGTGGCCACACTAAGCCAGAAATTATAACCATCTGCTTTAGCCATTAAATGCAGATTCAAAGGCTTAATGATAAAGTGACCTCTTTATTAATAACAGAAAGCGACAAGTGGCTATTTTCTCAGAGCATTCGAGGAAATAAATCAATCCATCCATTCAGGTCGACGGCCTTCCTCAGCAATATCGCCTTGTAAGTTTTCTCTTCTAGTTGGCCTTCATGTTTTTTATCACTACGTAAACAAAATGGGAGCTCCAGAAGTACCTTTTCCAGGAGTTCGGTTTACCTCTTCTACTGATGAGATGCCCCTCAGCACCTCACATAATTTGATGACACTATTTTTTATTCCCCCATCACAAAAGAATCATTGCATGCATCATCCAACCGATGAGTAAACACATGGGACTTATTTCCTGCAAAGATTATGTCTGAATCAAGGCCTAAAACAAAGAAGGTGTGCGGAAAAGCTACAGATCTGGAAGAGGAGACAACAGTAGAATCATGACAGCTGGACTTCAATATTTCAGTAACACTGCCCATGTTTTCATTCATATATTAGAATTTTAATTATCAAGTTGCTAAATTATAGTGGCTTTCAGCTGAAGTGGGTTTTACCGACCCAACCTTGTAGGGCAGACAGAAGTTCTCTGTTGCACTGCCAGATGCATGGGGACGCAAGCATGGCAGCATCCATGTCCTCTGCCTCAGATCCTCCCAGCAGGAAGCCTCCACCACCACCCAGAGCACAGGAATCTCTGGGAGATGAATCTCCCTGGCACTTGCCCAAGGGGCTTCAGTACTGGAAAGGCCAGAAAGACCTCTTTACAAACTTCATCTTTCTCCTAATCCAACTCATAGGCTATAACTCTGAAAAACAGCAAGAGAGTAGACAAGGATATCTGAGCTAGGTCATGAAGGATGAGAAGGAGTTCTTGGGTGAAGTACTTGGGGAAGGATGTGGAAAATACTCCTTTCCTGCCACAGAGGGGATTCTTCCAGTCCTGTCTTCACTACAAAGTTGAAATCCTCTAAAAACCCATAGCCCAAAGCAAGAAACCAGCACCTCTAACCTGCCAGCACCTCTTGCCTCAGTCCCTTGCTGCCTCTCTCCTGGGCTCGCCTCACTGGTTCCCTCATTCCTGCCACACTGGAGAAGGCCGTCCCATCCATCAAGGAAGAAGACCTCCACAGGGCTGAGAGGCCAGAAGCAAGAACACCAAACTAAGAATTCAAACAGAGACCCTTGGGAATCAACCTGAAGAGGACATGAGGGAACTCAGCCTGTCTATACCCTTATCGAAAGAAACTTCCTTCTCCCCAACCAGAACCAAACATGCCCCACGACACAAGGAGAAAGGATGCTCCCCTACCAGCCAAATCCCACAGATCCATCCTGTAGACTGAGATGGGTCACCCGTCCTGGGCCTGAGGTCAGGAATCCAGTGGAGTCCTTGCTCTGCAGTAGCAAGCTATGTGACATTAAGCCTCACTATCTTTCCCCATAAAATAAGAGAGCAGAGTGAGGTCATGCCGAAAGTCCCTCACAGACTTGGCATTCTAAGAGTTTCAATCACTTCCTTTAACTGGTGCCTCAGTTTCCTCAAGTATAAAATCACACAGTTGGAGTAGATGGTCCCTTCTAACACTGAGGCTCTGTGATTCAGCTGGTGAACCTGGATCACAAGCAAGGATTATTATATTAATCTCAGTGGCCCACTCTTTGCCAAATCATGATAGGAATGTGCTTCAGCTGAATGCCCCCATCCCAGCTACCAGTACATCTGGTCACGAAACATACAGCTACTTCTATCTACTCGCTTGCCAACACGGAAATCTTCAAACACAGATGGGATGATTAATAGCATCTTTAATAGGGCCCCCACCTTGACATTAAATCTCGGGCTGAGGTTATCAAAAACAGCAAATACACAAAGAACTTACTCACAGCTTTGAGAGCAAGCCAGAGAGAGAGCCAGAGACTGTGCAGGTGGCTGGGAGGAAAAGTGACATGAATTACAAAGAAAAGGTGCATTGAATTAATAGAATATAACTCTGGTATTGGGGTTGGGGGTTGAAAACAGATGTGAGGGGCAGTCCACTTCAGCACTATAGGGAATGAAAACAAGAGCCACAACTTTTCTCAATCTCTCTCTCTCTCTCTCTCTCTCTCTCTCTCACACACACACACACACACACACAAACATACACACAAGTAAAGCATATGAAATTCACTGTGTTGGCCAAAGGGTGTGGCTTGTGGTACCCCTGGAGGGATAATATAGAGCCAAACTCTGATTAGACACAGCCCCTAAAAACCAACATTCCAGAAAAAGTCTGAGGCTAAGTAGTGTGAAGGTAGGGTGGCAATTTCACATACCAGAGAGGGTGTTGGGCATAAAGACTGTTAAGATCAACTTCCACCTTCATGATCTTTTATATAAGTTGTTAAACCCCTTAACCAAATTTCTCATCTATAAAATGAATATTACAAATATTCAGCCTATCAGAAGACAGATTTTTAAAGTGTTTAAAACACACACATGGGGCGTCTGGGTGGCTCAGTCGTTAAGTGTCTGCCTCCGGCTCAGGTCATGATCCCAGGGTCCTGGGATCGAGCCCCACATTGGGCTCCCTGTTTGGCGGGAAGCCTGCTTCTCCCTCTCCCTCTGCTTGTGTTCCCTCTCTCGCTGTGTCTGTCTCTGTCAAATAAATAAAATCTTTAAAAGAAATAAAAATAAAAAATAAAACACACACAAGTATTTGGGACACAGCAGATGCTCCAAAAAATTGGAGCTTATTATCAAGATGCATGCAAGTATCAGAGCACAGTGGTGAGTCGGTCCAGAGAGACTAACAGCAATTAAGAAAGGACAGGTAGTGACAAGCAAGGCAAAATGGTGGGTCAAGGGCTGAAACAGCAGGCTACAAGGAATTCTTCAGCACCATCACTTCAAATAAAACCTATTGATGTGAACGGGCAGGGAGCAGATTGCTGGAGAAGTGGAAAAATATAACCCCACGTCATGTTGAGAGAGAGAGAGAAACAGAGAAGCAATAACCTAAAGCAAAGGAAGAGAGGCTAGAGACTTAGTATAAATACTAAAAGTACTTAGCCCTAGGTTTAGATATTAGGTTATTTTAGGGTTTTATATTTATCAATATTTTCCAAAGTTTTATATATATGTATATATTTATAAACACACACTTACTTCGGTTTTTCTTATTTCAAAAGTAATGAAAGTTGTAGATTAGCCATTTAATAACATGCATTGAGAAGCTCCTATAACAGGGACCTGAAGTCCCAGGGATCACTGGCATTCTGAGACTAGGGCTGTGTTCTAATTACTCAAAAGTTGTTATTGCATATATGGAGAATCCCAGTCGATCAATAAATATATGTGCAGAGACTTCATAATTCAAAAGCACAACATTAAACATTTCAGGAAACAAATATAAATTCCCAAAGAGTCTCGATCTCATTAGGGAACTAGACATGTTCACATAAAATCATAACTCATAATTCAGGGTGTACCAGTGGGAAAGTAAATTCAAGGAGGGTGATTTGAATCAGACCTTGGAAACCTGGGGGACTTCAGAAGGGGGAGAGACAAAGTCACTTTCTGTTGCACAATTTAATTAAAAAGAAGTTCCATTCTACCCATTCCACCAGGTAACAGAGAATTCATTGTCTTCTGAGGAACTGAAAATCTTACAAGAAGGCAGATTGCATGACCTTCCATTTGCAATAGCTTCTTTTAGGGAAGGGAATAATTAGAATCACAGAGAAGGGACTGCTTTCTTCCATTCAATAGATAAATTTAAACAGGCTTCCGAACCACATGAACTTACTCAATGAGCAAACTCCCTATGCTGGACTCCTATAGGACCTAATTTTCACCTCAGCCCAACACTTGCTCAGATTCCCTTCACTGTTATTAAGCTACTTAACTGCCTTCCATGCCTCTTCCCCAACCTCCAAACAACCCAGTAGACTGTGAACTCCTTTTACTCTTTCATTTATTCATTCAACATTTTTTCAACACGTGCTACGTGCCACTACGCCAAGACAAATAAGACAGCCAGCCCATCCTCACAAAGCTCATATTCTAGAGGCAATAACTGACTTGTTAACAGATACCTCCAGCTCAATAGCTGACACACACACAGCGTATCCAAGAGCAAGGAGAGAGGATGTGTCTAACCAGCCTGCACCCAGGCAGTAGGGACTGGGGGGCAGCAGAGGCAAAGGCACTACCCGTGGTGAAAAACAGCACAGAATGAAGAGAAAACCATGTAGCCAGATCTTAAAAGCCTTGAGGGAGAGAGTAAAGACACAACCGTAACAGGCAACACTCACTGGGGGCTTCCTTTGTGTGAGGCTGACCCAATCCTCACAAGAACCTGCTGAGGTAGGTTCCACCAGCCTAATGCTACAGATGAGGAAACTGAGGCCACAAGGGTTAAGTAACTTGGGCAGTAATGGAGGGAACCCCTCTGATATGCAGTCTTCCCGGAGACTAGAAGAGGCTACTCTGAGAACAGCATTAGTATCCTGCTAAGGAGCTCAGGCTTTTCCCATAGACAATGAGAAGGCCGTGATGGTTTTAAGCAGGAGGGTGGCACAGTCAAATCTGTCTCAGGAGACTATTCCAGCAGGGTGTGAGGGACTGATTTGAAGAGTTGGGGAGACCAGTTAAGAAGCGATTGTGATACTGCATCAAGATCGGGGTGGCCTAGAAAGGACTGGCAAGATATCTTCAGAGCACTAAATGAGAAAAATATGCAGCCAAGAATACTATATCCAGCTAGGCTGTCATTGAAAATAGAAGGAGAGATAAAAAGCTTCCAGAACAAACAAAAACTAAAGGAATTTGCAAACGCGAAACCAGCCCTCCAAGAAATATTGAAAGGGGTCCTCTAAGCAAAGAGAGAGCCTAAAAGCAGCAAAGATCAGAAAGGAACACAGACAACATACAGTTAACAGTCACCTTACAGGCAAAACAATGGCACTAAATTCATACCTTTCAATAGTTACCCTGAATGTAAATGGGCTAAATGCCCCAATCAAAAGACACAGGCTATCAGATTGGATTAAAAAACAAGACCCATCAATATGCTGTCTGCAAGAGACTCATTTTAGACCCAAAGACACCCCCACATTGAAAGTGAGGGGGTGGAAAACCATTTACCATGCTAATGGACACCAAAAGAAAGCTGGGGTGGCAATCCTTATATCAGACAAACTAGATTTTAAAACAAAGACTGTAATAAGAGATGAGGAAGGACACTATATCCTACTTAAAGGGTCTATCCAACAAGAAGATCTAACAATTGTAAATATCTATGCCCCAAACATGGGAGCAGCCAGTTATATAAGGCAATTAATAACAAAAGCAAAGAAACACATTGACAACAATACAATAATAGTGGGGGACTTTAACACCCCCCTGACTGAAATGGACAGATCACCTAAGCAAAAGATCAACAAGGAAATAAAGACTTTAAATGACACACTGGACCAAATGGACTTCACAGACATATTCAGAACATTCCATCCCAAAGCAACGGAATACACATTCTTCTCTAGTGCCCATGGAACATTCTCCGGAATTGATCACATCCTAGGTCACAAATCAGGTCTCAACCGGTACCAAAAGACTGGGATCATTCCCTGCATATTCTCAGACCACAATGCTTTGAAACTAGAACTCAATCACAAGAGGAAAGTCGGAAAGAACTCAAATACATGGAGGCTAAAGAGCATCCTACTAAAGAATGAATGGGTCAACCAGGAAATTAAAGAAGAATTTAAAAAATTCATGGAAACCAATGAAAAGGAAAACACAACTGTTGAAAATCGCTGGGATACAGCAAAGGCAGTCCTGAGAGGAAAGTATATAGCAATACAAGCCTTTCTCAAGAAACAAGAAAGGTCTCAAATACACAACCTAACCCTACACCTAAAGGAGCTGGAGAAAGAACAGCAAATAAAGCCTAAACCCAGCAGGAGAAAAGAAATAATAAAGATCAGAGCAGAAATCAATGAACTAGAAACCAAAAGAACAGTAGAACAGATCAACGAAACTAGGAGCTGGTTCTTTGAAAGAATTAACAAGATTGATAAACCCCTGGCCAGACTGATCAAAAAGAAAAGAGAAAGGACCCAAATCAACAAAATCATGAATGAAAGAGGAGAGATCACAACCAACACCAAAGAAAGACAAGCAATTAGAAGAACATATTATGAGCAACTCTATGCCAGCAAATTAGATAACCTGGAAGAAATGGGTGCATTCCTAGAGATATATCAACTACCAAAATTGAACCAGGAAGAAATAGAAAACCTGAACAGACCTATAACCACTAAGGAAATTGAAGCAGTCATCAAAAATCTCCCAAGAAACAAAAGCCCAGGGCCAGATGTCTTCCCAGGGGAATTGTATCAGACATTTAAAGAAGAATTAATACCTATTCTCCTGAAACTGTTCCAAAAAATAGAAATGGAAGGAAAACTTCCGAACTCATTTTATGAGGCCAGCATTACCTTGATCCCAAAATCAGACAAAGACCCCATCAAAAAGGAGAATTACAGACCAATATCCTTGATGAACATGGATGCAAAAATTCTCACCAAAATACTAGCCAATAGGATCCAACAGTACATTAAAAGGATTATTCACCACGACCAAGTGGGATTTATCCCTGGGCTGCAAGGTTGGTTCAACATTCGCAAATCAATCAACGTGATACAATACATTAACAAAAGAAAGAACAAGAATCATATGATCCTCTCAATAGATGCAGAAAAAGCATTTGACAAAGTACAGCATCCTTTCTTGATCAAAACTCTGCAGAGTATAGGGTTAGAGGGTACATACCTCAATATCATAAAAGCCATCTATGAAAAACCTACAGCGAATATCATTCTCAATGGGGAAAGGCTGAGAGCTTTTCCCCTAAGGTCAGGAACGCGGCAGGGATGTCCACTCTCACCACTGCTATTCAACATAGTAGTAGAAGTCCTAGCCACAGCAATCAGACAACAAAAAGAAATCAAAGGCATCCAAATCGGCAAAGAGGAAGTCAAACTCTCACTCTTTGCAGATGATATGATACTGTATGTGGAAAACCCAAAAGACTCCACCCCAAAACTGCTAGAACTCATCCAGGAATTCAGTAAAGTAGCAGGATATAAAATCAATGCACAGAAATCAGTGGCATTCCTATACACCAACAACAAGACAGAAGAGAGACAAATCAAGGAGTCGATCCCATTTACAATTACACCTAAAACCATTAGATATCTAGGAATAAATGTAACCAAAGAGGCAAAGGATCTGTACTCAGAAAACTACAAAATGCTCATGAAAGAAATTGAAGAAGACACAAAGAAATGCAAAAATGTTCCATGCTCATGGATTGGGAGAACCAACATTGTGAAGATGTCAATGCTACCTAGAGCAATCTACACATTCAATGCAATCCCCATCAAAATACCATCCACTTTTTTCAAAGAAATGGAACAAATGATCCTAAAATTTGTATGGAACCAGAAGAGACCCCGAATAGCCAGAGGAATATTGAAAAAGAAAAGCAAAGCTGGCGGCATCACAATTCCGGACTTCCAGCTCTATTACAAAGCTGTCAGCATCAAGACAGTATGGTACTGGCACAAAAACAGACACATAGATCAATGGAACAGAATCAAGAGCCCAGAAATGGACCCTCAACTCTATGGTCAACTTATCTTTGACAAAGCAGGAAAGAATGTCCAATGGAAAAAAGACAGTCTCTTCAACAAATGGTGTTGGGAAAATTGGACAGCCACATGCAGAAGAATGAAACTGGACCATTTCCTTACACCACACACAAAAATAGACTCCAAATGGTTGAAAGACCTAAACGTGAGACAGGAGTCCATCAAAATCCTAAAGGAGAACACAGGCAGCAACCTCTTCGACCTCAGCCGCAGCAACTTCTTCCTAGAAACATCGCCAAAGGCACGGGAAGCCAGAGCAAAAATGAACTATTGGGATTTCATCAAGATAAAAAGCTTTTGCACAGCAAAAGAAACAGTCCACAAAACCAAAAGACAACCGACAGAATGGGAGAAAATATTTGCAAATGACATATCAGATAAAGGGCTAGTATCCAAAATCTATAAAGAACTTACCAAACTCAACACCCAAAGAACAAATAATCCAATCAAGAAATGGGCAGAAGACATGAACAGACATTTTTCCAAAGAAGACATCCAAATGGCCAACAGGCACATGAAAAAGTGCTCAACATCGCCTGGCATCAGGGAAATCCAAATCAAAACCTCAATGAGATACCACCTCACACCCGTCAGAATGGCTAAAATTAACAAGTCAGAGAACGACAGATGTTGGCGGGGATGTGGAGAAAGGGGAACCCTCCTACATTGTTGGTGGGAATGCAAGCTGATGCAACCACTCTGGAAAACAGTATGGAGGTTCCTCAAACAGTTGAAATTAGAGCTACCATTCGATCCAGCAATTGCACTACTGGGTATTTACCACAAAGATACAAATGTAGGGACCCGAAGGGGTACGTGCACCCCAATGTTTATAGCAGCAATGTCCACAATAGCCAAACTGTGGAAAGAGCCAAGATGTCCATCGACAGATGAATGGATAAAGAAGATGTGGTATATATACACAATGGAATATTATGCAGCCATCAAAAGGAATGAGATCTTGCCATTTGCAACGACGTGGATGGAACTGGAGGGTGTTATACTGAGTGAAATAAGTCAATCAGAGAAAGACATGTATCATATGACCTCACCGATAGGAGGAATTCTGAATCTCAGGAAACAAACTGAGTGTTACTGGAGTGGTTGGGGGTGGGAGGGATGGGGTGGCTGGGTGATAGACATTGGGGAGGGTATGTGCTACGGTGAGCGCTGTGAATTGTGCAAGACTGTTGAATCACAGATCTGTACTTCTGAAACAAATAACGCAACATATTTTAAGAAAAAAGAAAAAGAAGAAGATAACAGGAGAGGAAGAATGAAGCGGAGTAAGTCAGAGGGGGAGACGAACCATGAGAGACGATGGACTCTGAAAAACAAACTGAGGGTTCTAGAGGGGAGGAGGGTAGGGGGATGGGTTAGCCTGGTGATGGGTGTTGAGGAGGGCACGTTCTGCATGGAGCACTGGGTGTTATGCACAAACAATGAATCATGGAACACTGCATCAAAAACTAATGATGTAATGTATGGTGATTAACATAACAATTAAAAAATCAAAAAAAAAAAAAAAAAAAAGAACGGGGTGGCCTGATCTGATGGTGTAAGGAAAGAGCACAGGGAAGAGATGCAAGACAAATTTGTTGGGAGACAATTCTCCACGAGTCTCTTGAGTTTCTGTACATATTGTAAGCAACGCACTGGTTGCCCTTGGTTCCAGATTATCTTTTCAAAGATGTTTATATGGAAAACAGCTTTGGAAGATATGGTCTTCCTCCAGAACAAAGGAAAGCGTGTTTACTGTCCAACATAAAAGGTGTCGGTTCCCCAAGCTCAAGGTTTCTCTCCTATAACACAATGTGTAGGTGTCATCTGGCTCTCTTCATGACACCATATGCAAACTATTACAAGAAAATGCCAACACTCTGGCTACTGCTATTGCTATCAGTAATAAATTCCTTTGTCTCTAACCCAGGAATCTTGTCTTCTGCCAGCACCCATGAAACTGAGCCAGGCTAACTAATTTATTTGCAAGTGGGATACAATCTCAAATCCTTCACGGTTCTTAGGACTTATTTTAGCTGGGAAAATCAGCAGGATTGATGAGTGTTGATTGATCAGTGTTGCCTGATGAATGGCTAAATGTAGAAAGTAAGGGAGAAAAAAAAATCAAAGTTTATTTCTGGTGTTTTACTTTGGATAAAGGAGAGGACAGTGGTGTCACCAACTGAGATAAAATATATAACAGATACAAAGTTGGGGCCCAGGAGGTGCTGGGGATTAGATGGCAAGTTCAGTCTGGAGGTGTCTGAAACATCCATGTGGACATATCCACCAAAAAGCCAAGGAACCAAGCTAAAAGGAAAGGACCCAAGTCATTAGCATAAGGGGGTAGCTGAACCATGAAAGTCAAAAAAAATCGTCTCTCCAACAAATACAAAGACCCTTGGGACCTCAGTGAGCCAAAGGCAGAGCATTCAAAGGAACCATCATATTCATCCTTAAGCCTTCAGTGTCCGGCAGAGGACGTGACACATTGCACATGCTAAATAAATGTCTGTTAAACAAATGGCCGAAACCAGACCTAGAATTAGTTATAGCCTTGTTTAAATTAGGCTGGCTTCAATAATTACCTATGTAATGCTAATCTAGATTTTTTCAAATCAGGATCTCAAATACAGACTATCTAAAATTTGTTTCATATGCAAAAAATGAAAAATCTTTCTCTCATGTGCAATGTTCTGTCCAGAAGCAGAACACAATTCTAAGACTCATAATTTCATGGTCATTAAAAAGCAGTACTTCTGGTTTTCTGTTGGAGAAAAGTTCCAAGTTCTCTTATCCATAGGATCATTTCTTCATTCGTTCATCTTAAAAAAACAAAGAACAGAACTGCTTACTGAAGACTTACATTGTTCAGGGAACTGCACTAAAATTCTGTAAGAAATCTAAAAGTATAAAAGTCCCCTCCTTAAAGGAATTTACAAAAGCAGAGCAGTGGCAAACAAGCCAGAACAGAATTTAGTTCCTAGGTCCATATTTAGTAATTTTATGACCCTGAACACGTTCCTTAACCTTTATAACCTTTAGTTTCTTCACTTGTGAAAAGGGGTAATAAAAAAATGTATACCTCATAAATGGTGATGAGAACTGTACTTTATAATATATGTAGAACACCTGGCATAAAGTACTCCCTCAAAAAATGGTAGTGAGTATTAGTACCATTATCATAAGCCAGTTGGGAAAGAAGTGCTCAGAGCAAAGTCACTCACTAAGGGATATTGAAGGATGTTACGAATGCCACTGAGTGGTCGAAAGCCCTAGAAATGCAGAGTCCAGAGCCTGGTCAAAACAATAATACTGCAGTGAGCACTACTGAGTCCCTACTGTGTTTCAACATATTTAAACCATTCCAACAAACCTACAAATGAGTAGTAGTATTCCCATTTCCCAGATGAGAAAACTGACACCCAAACAACTCAAATAACTTGCCCAAGGTCACCCTGCAGTGAGTCAGGAACAGAAGTAAGCCCAGGCTGTCTGGCTCCAGAGTCCAACGCCAAATTGCCTCCTCAGGGAGAAAAAGAAGGCATTTTTTATTACTTATATTTTTTAAAGGAAAAAAACAGGGAATTTTGGAAGCATTTACCTTCAACCTACAACTACACTCTTCTACTCAGTATCAAAATATTTTTCATAAATATCTAAACAGACAAGCAGACTTTTCTAGGTTGACTGGGGTCCTATTTCACAGATTCTGCAAATGGAGTAAGGAAGACTTAATGTCTCATACTGAACACTGGAAAATCATGGTGTATTGTGGCCAGACTAATGAAATGGAAACGGACTCAGAATTGAGGGGTATGGGGCTTAAACCTCTGAGGTACTTTTACAAAACAAAATGACTCCATTTACCAGCCTTCATTTTTAACTGACCTGTTGGCTGTTCATAAACACTTCCTTTTTTTTTTTTTTAAAGATTTTATTTATTTATTTGACAGAGAGAGTACAAGCAGGGGGAGAAGCAAGGAGAGGGAGAAGCAGGCTCCCTACTGAGCAGGGAGCCCCACGTGGGGCTCGATCCCAGGACCCTGGGATCATGACCTGAGCCGAAGGCAGATGCTTAACTGACTGAGCCACCCAGGCGCCCCTCATAAACACTTCCTTAGAGTTTAATATATACTCCTCATAGATGCACAGCGGTTTTCTTCCTCACATTTCCAAGTGAATAATGTAATAGACTGCTAAGCTATATAGCCATTGTTCTGGGCCATCCTGGACTTCAACCAGATTTTTTGTTGATGTTGTTTTGTTGTTGTTTCATTTTCAAAAACAGTGCAGGTGAAATGCCTGAAGTAATCCAACCACCAAGTGACAGCTAACTAAACTATTTAGGCTACGCCCGCTCAGTGTACTATCACACAGACATAAAAGACAGTATTTATAAAGACCTGGAAAAAATAATATTTTCACATTAAGTGAAAAAAGCTTGATTCAAAATCTTGTATATACAGGATATACACATACATACACACATACATCTGTGGAATTTTATTTTTTTATTAATCACATCTATGGATTTTTTAAAATGTACACATAGGGCAAAAGAGGCTGGAAGGAAATATACCAAAATGTTAAAAGTGATTATTTGTGGGGCGCCTGGGTGGCTCAGTCAGTTGGGCGTCAGACTCTTGATTTCGGCTCAGGTCTTGATCTCAGTGTCGTGAGATCGAGCCTTGTGATGGGCTCCATGCTAGGCGTGGAGCCTGCTTAGGATTCTCTCTCTCTCTCCCTCTCCCTCTGCCCCCACCCCCTGCTTATGCACTCTCTCTCTCTCTCTCTCTCTCTCTCTCTCTCTCTCTCTAAAAAGAAAAAAGAATTGGCTATTTCTGTTTGTAATATGAGCCTAAGGGAGACTGAAGTTTTTCATTTTCCAATGTTCCTCTATTTTATCTGATAGACATGTTATTTGTACTTTTTAATTGCAGGAAACTTATTTAAAAACAATTTAAGAAGAGGAGGTGATGGAGAGATGGAAGAGCTCAAAAGAACAGCTCATTGAAACCACTTAATATTCTGTCTCTACTTGATGCTTTCAGAGCTCTCTGCTGAAAGTAGTCATCTCTCAAGATCTGCACTGCTTATGTTTCTTAAGTGTTTGGAATATTTGTTTCACAGTTAGACTAATGAACAGATGGATGGTAGATCAACAGATCGATCAATAGATTCATAGATGGATAGATAGAGGATACAGAGACAGCTATTCTTTCTCCAGAAACATTCCAGAATGGCTCCTCTTAGAAATATACTGAAGACGAGGCTTCCCTGTCTAGCTCAGCTGCCTCTCTCTTCTCTAATCAACTGTTTGTTTTTTTAAAGTAGGGGAAACTTATTCATAAGCATCCTAGACATATAGATTTGACCTCTGAAACTCTGAATGGATGTTAACGGGTAGCCCGTTAATGTATGAACTAGTCACCACACAGAACAGGAAGCGTAACTTAGCGCACACCCAATTAGATGCACACTTTCTTCTGGCAGTCACAAATAAGTAACTATCAAATATAAATATCAATGTGACAAAACTGACACTGCTTTTCAGAAAAGGTTATCCAAACCTAACTTAGTTGAAGAAAAAAACGTACTCTGCTGGCCGGAAATGACTGAGTCGAGTCTGGTAAAATGAGTAGAACAGCTACACGAACAAGATAATGAACTTTAGCGGCTGTTTACATCTGGGAATGTACATCACATACACATCACCCCATATGCAACCAGTAATCCCCCGACCACTTTCAAAACACCAGTCATAACACAACTCAAAAAAGAATAATAGTATGCACATTTTTTTAAAAAAGCATACAATTATTGGAAGAGCTTTGGGAAACTCATGCAGCCCTACTGTGGAGGTCAAATTCATATGTCGTTTCAAAGGAAAACAAATCTGACATACTGAACATTTGTCATACGGCTTTCCCTGACAGGGCAAGCAGGATTTCAAAGCAGAATGGAAACTGGAGTTCAGTTGGAAGTACAGACACTTGACTACCTTTCTTTAAGGGGAGCAGAAACATTCTATTAGTTGCCTGCTGGTTTGGCCGAGTGAAGTCTAGTCTCCTCTGCCATTGGACCCAGGACAGAGTGCCGGCACCTTGATGCTAGTGAACAGAAAATTCAAACACACTCACATACTTCATCGCTAGAAGAGGTTACCTTCTATGTGGTTGTCAGCGTTTAGCATTATCAACTCACCAGACCCATATGTTTTTTATAAAATAAACATGGATTAATTGGGAGACAATGAGGAGGATAAGGGGGGCAGTGGTCTTAAAAGATGGAAAGCCGACTTCATTAGTGGTCACAAAGGAGCCAGAGGGTGTTTTTGTTTAGTGATAGAGCTACCACCTTCAGAATTGTAAGCTCTTTATTCAAGGTATCGGTGATTTTTAAGGAATTATCTTCAGGCTTGATCTGCGCCAAGGGTAGAAATTCTGCAATAAGACGTCACAGAGCAGAAGAAAATCTACAGTTCCTGCTCCTTTTTATGATCTGTGGACTAAGTATCATCTCTTGGACTATCTGCAGAGGCCTTTTTATATCATTTGCTCAAAATTACCCCTGTGGTTATGAAATCTTAAGAAACTGGGTGGAGAGAACTTTCTTCCTACTTATATCTTGACTCACTTAGCATTCCAACACCTATGGAATCTATTTATTGTTCATAAATTTAGCTTTCCCACTGGTTCAGATAAGCAAGTCCTAAAAACAATTTGTGACATGTGCCTTTTCAACGAACTGCCTCAAAAGCTTGCAATCATCTTTAGACACTACAGTGAGAATGAATCATGGCTGGGCTATGATACAGAGGCTGAGGGCTTGGCCTCTGGAATCAGACAGGCCTGAATACAAATCCTAACTTTGTATGCTATGTTGTGTGACCTTGAGCAAGTTCCTTAAACCCATAATGGTCCAAGAGAGCTACTGGGGGGATGGAATGGGACAGTTTACAGAAAGCAAATAGCAGATCTGATGACAGCAGGATCGAGAAAAAAGAGAAGACATTTACACCGTACGGGTAAAAGTTGCTATGCGTCCAGTCTCAGCTTTACTTGTCCCTAAAATGTGTGACGTATTAACCATCCCTGGGCTCTGTTTCCTCAGCTGTAAAACGAGAGTGCTACCTCCATGAAACTCTTAAGTTTCAAAATCTGCATATTTGGAAAAATGCAACCTATATTGCTATATGCAGCCTATATTACTCAGCAAAGTAAGTGCCTTTTATCAACCAGAACATATTGTCTTTCCATCTGCTTTCCCCACCCTTAGGTTTATTTTATTACACTGTGAGTTTCTCAAAGAGAAGAGCTGCCTTATGTGCTTTTTTTCTATCCATAGTGCTTATAAAAATATCTGGCACACAACAGATGACCGATAAATGTGGAATGAATTAGTGACTGAATCATCTCAGTATCCTCCCCAAGGGCACAGGGCTTTTGCACACAGTAGGTATCAAAATATGTTTGTTGAATGGATGGATTTGGGTAAAATTGGGAGTGCCTTCATAGCAGAGTCTTTTTCTTACTCATCTCTGAAGTCTCTGGGCCTAGGACTGAGCCTGGCACAAAGAAGAAAGCAGGATCAACCAATCTTTTTGCTCTGGAGACACGTCAACTGGGATTGAAGCAATTGGCTTACTCAAAACAAAAAAGTAACTGGTAAGAATTTGTGTGGATTCCAGGTCCGGAAGGCCTTCTGTGTGCCTGGCGCTGTAGTAGACACTTTACATGATGTTTTCTCAGCAGCCCTGGTAGTGAGAGACAAATGACATCATTTTTTAAATGAGTAAGCAAAGGATCAGAGAGATTAAGTCACGTGCCCAAAATTACAAAGCCAAAAAATAACAGAGCTGGGATTAAACCCAAGCTTCTGGAGCTCATGCTCTTTCCATTATGCAAGGCTAAGGGAAGGGGAAAGCACCAAAATAGATGGGACAACTTTATTTATTTGAAGTCACCTGGCTTTAGGGGAGAAAGGAGGTGGAAACTGCTGATCAGGCTTAAGGAGAGATGCTGACCAGTTAAGGCCAGTTGCCCCTGCCAACGATTGAACCATGTGCTTGCCACTGCAACCATGACCAGCTGGGCTAGA
Organism: Eumetopias jubatus; assembly: GCF_037043125.1. Taxonomy (NCBI): domain Eukaryota; kingdom Metazoa; phylum Chordata; class Mammalia; order Carnivora; family Otariidae; genus Eumetopias; species Eumetopias jubatus. The sequence continues at coordinate 55,070,094 of NW_028274810.1, forward strand.
AATGTTGGTTAGAGTCATTTGCCAAGCAGGCTTGTCCATCCAGGTTAGTGGCTGGGGAGAATGGCACTGCCAGCCCCATTCCTTTTGGTCATTATCTACGAGTCCAGACCAGGTAATCAGAATGCCTCAGGCTCAGATCTCAGAGCCAGGAGTTCCTTTCCCCCATGTTCCTATTGCCAATACACCTAGCTCAAGAACTCCCACGTGGAAAGACCATCCACGTATTCCAGAGAGCTTAAAAGGGAGAATAGATCCCAAAGGAAGGAATTTGTTGGTTTTGGAAAAATCAATTTAAGAGCAAGCCTAAATCTCATGTGCTCTTCTTCACAGAAACAAACAAACAAACAAAAGGATAACATGCATTTTTAAACCATCAGAGCAACATAGTTATCATTAAAAATATGCCATTTTACGTTTTTTAATAGTTTTGTTAAAATTTAGCATGGGAGGGCACCTAGGTGGCTCAGTTGGTTAAGCGTCTGCCTTTGGCTCAGGTCATGATTCCAGGGTCCTGGGATCCAGCTAGCGGGCATCAGGCTCCCTGCTCAGCGGGGAGCCTGCTTCTCCCTCTGCCCTTCCCCCCTGCTTGTGCTCTCACATGCTCCCTCTCTCTCTCAAAATAAATAAATAAAATCTTTTTTTAAAAAAGATTTAGTATGGGAACAGTGTTGCCTCATCTATGATTAGAGAGAAAACTCTCTGAATAAAATTGAATATGTTTGAAATATCTATTCTTAATAGCAAGATCAGATAGAAACCTAGAATCTTCTGCATCAGTATACAGACAGACTGCCCAGCATAATTAATTTTTATTCTAAAAAATATAATTCCAAAAAATAATTCTTCTAGAGATCCTGCCCCTATCCCTCTAGTTTGCAGGCTCAGAGTTTCCCACTACAAATACTTGAGACAGACTGCCAACACTCAGCTCAAATTTCCCATGCATCCTGGTGCTTCTCTCCATCTTAGCTCTGCTGGGTAAGTTCGAGACTAGGGTGACACCTTCCCATTACGAGAGCCTAACAGCCTGGCCCAAGTAGAGAGGACAAAAGCTATACAGGATGTTAAAGAGAAATTAAAGCCAGATCAGCAACTAGTTAAGCTTTCTTCCTGAGTTGGAACAAAAAAAGGGGGGGGGGAACTCTGGATGGAAAGCAGTGGATGTGATTTCACTATTCCTAAGCATGCCTCAAGCCATAAATATTTGTAAAGCACAGTCTTTAGATTTCCAGTGTTCAAGGTCATAACTAAAGAAAAGTCAATATGTAAATATGTCCACATGTAAGCTATTCTTTTAGACCATTAAAAAAAGGAAGCAAGAGCCCAAGTATTGCTGGAAAACTTCAGGGGTTTTTTGTGTAAAATATCTTCTGGTAAACCTGCAATTATCTGTCTTTGCACATTATCTTTTTTTAAAAAGGAACTTTAGAAGGTAGAACCGCCAAAGCCAACACTGACTTCTCCCTGTCCTTGCCCATCCCAGAGTGGTCACAGCAGCCCTGTGCCAAGCAGCCCCCTGGACCCGACAGCTTCGGCTTTGTGTGAAACCCCACAAAGCAAAGCAGTCCTTCTTCCCCAAGGCAGCCCTCTGAGCTGTTTTAAAGACCATTCTTATGGCTTCTCTCTTCCTGGATTGCTCTTTTCTAGACACATCTGGTTTGTCACAAATAACACCCCAACAGTGGTCTGAGCAGCACACACTCAGAAAAGACAAGCCCCAAAAACCCTCCCACTCAGCTGCTCCATTTCACTTATGTTCACAGTCAAGGTAATTAAATGCTAGTGGTCCTTGCCCCAATCCAACATCACACTTAAATGGATTAATAATAAAGCAGCTACCTTTTGATCAGTGCCAGGAATTTTGTTGAGTTCTTTAAATACAGTCAGCTTTGCTATCACAGAAAAGGCAAGTTCCAAAATATCACCCTGCTATACAAAATCATACAATGAAAATGACAGGGCTTATGAGAAAATGGGATTGAGGCACACCACTCAAAAACTTCATCAGTGACACAAAATAAAAGATAAGAAGCTAATAAAAATGGTAGCCCAGGTTTCTTTTTTACACATCCTGAATGATGAAGACATATAAGTAATAGACATGGCGCTTTACCCTGAAAAAAACCTAAGTTTGCATGTAGAAGTGAGTGTTGGAAGGGTTATGGCTCATGGGTTATGGAGAAGCTGTGGAAGGAGAGTGATCGGAAATGAGACTGAAAATTGTAACACCAGATGCGGCTGGGCGTGGCTCAACACACGCAGTGAACTTTGGTAGCAGGTAGATGTTGGAGATGTGTGTTCTGCATATTCCTACACAGTTCACTGCCTCTGGGTATAGTTTTCTGAGTTCACCTAGCTTTTCTTATGGATAACACTGATCACATTTGTGTTATCTTCAAACCATTCCCTAATACATCAAGCAGGTTGGAACAAATTCATATTTTTAAAACAAGTGCTATAGCAGAACTAACTACACTTTATCTCACTGAATCCTAACAACCCTGAAAGATAGGTAGACTTAACCCCCTTTTCCAGGAAAGGAAACTGAGGACCAAAGAGGTTAAGGAGTTCCCCAAACCACATCATGCATCATAAGTTGCAGAGCAAGGATAGGACCAAGGTCTGCTGGGTGACCCCTCCACTGCCTGACACCCCATCGTAGCCACTTTATTTCCATTTGGCAACTAGCAGTGGGTAGGAGATGCTGTTGCTCCTTCTGGGTCTAAAAGCAGATTAGGACTTTCTCTGCCTCCTTCACTCCTGCTGTATTTGTCTGTCCCACAGTGATGTTGAATTCAGTGGAAATACCTACATCTATAGCAACACCATGTCCCTAAACTCAAGCTATGAACTGTACACCCAAAGATAATGAAGCTTCTTAAGCATTTGGGGGTGGGAGTGGACTCTAAACTGTCAAACTCACCAGTCAGATTCAACATTATTTCAGCAGACTTTATGAAGCCCAAAGATTCACTTTCTGGGTGGCACCTGGGTGGTTCAGTCGTTAAGCGTCTGCCTTAGGCTCAGATCATGATCCCAGGGCCTGGGATCGAGCCCCGCATCGGGCTCCCTGCTTCTCCCTCTCCCACTCCCCCTGCTTGTGTTCCCTCTCTTGCTGTGTCGCTCTCTGTCAAATAAGTAAACCAAATCTTAAAAAAAAAAAAAAAGATTCATTTTCTGGAAGCCCCTTTAACCGTTCACAAAATTTCCCTTCCGGGGGCTTGTGTTCGAGTTCCTCATCTTGGGAGAAACAATGACTGTTGTAAATGAAAGTCTGACTAGGTCACTCCTGTCTGTGGAACCCTTCCATGGCTCCGCACTGCCATCAGTGTCAAATCCAAGCTCCTCAGGCTGGCCTGCTGGCTCTCCTTTCAGCAACCCCATATTCCCCGGTTACTCACTTCCAGTCTCTGTACGCATTCTTCTTCCTTCCTGGAACCCTCTTCACATCGGCCATCACATCACCCTGACTCTGTCTGCCCAACACCTATTCTGTCTCCAGGTATCAGCTGGGATGCCCCTCCCTCCTGGAAGCCTCTGATGGTCCTTTCTCCACATCTGGATTAGGAGTCTTTCATAACTCATTGTACCTCTCCTATCACTCTTACTAGCCCACTTTACTAGAATTTCTCATATGTTTGTCCAATTCCTGTCCTATGCATGGCACTTCCTGAAACAAATGGGGAATCAAGCAAAGATCCAAGAGAGCAAACGTACTAGTCATTGCCACATAACCAGTAAATGGTAGAATATTCATCCATTTGTTCATTCTTTCATTCATTCATTCATACATATATTCATTCATGCATTCATTCATTAAACCAAGTTGTAGCAATGATTACGTTCTAGGCAGTGGGTGCACAGCAATGACCAAATCAGACAGAAACCCTTGCCTTCACGGAGCTCATATTCTGGTGGTAGAACAAATGATAAACCAAATAAACCAATAGGATACACAGCATCTCAGTCTATCCATTCATCCAATGGTGATGAAACAATGAAAAAACAAAGCAAGGAAAAGAGATAGGTAGGGCCTCACTGAGATGGTATCTTGGAACAAAGACCTGGAAGAGGTAAGGAAGGGGTCCAGGCTGGTATCTGGCCTCCAAGAAGAGGGAATAAAAACATGCCACATACAGAAGCAGGAGTAGGCCTGGCAAATTCAAGGAGAAGCACAGAGCATGGTGTAGCTGGGAGGAGTAAAGTGCATCTCAGCATTAGAAGGGGAGAATACTGGAGGGTGAGCACACTAATAGCTATTATTTCCTGAGTATCTACAATGCACCAGAAAGACATACCTGTCCGTACAGGCTTTCCATCTATGTGGTCACGTAGGTTCAAATATGCTAGAAGTGAATCACATCCTCTGAAATACAACATCAATATACAGGCCACCTCATTCCTCAGCCCAGCCAGAGGATGTTGATCCCTTGAAAACTGCTTTGTCAGACCTCGTACTGAATGAAGAAACAGGTGGTAAACGTTGCCCCCATCAGTAATTTTAGTGTTGGCTTCCTAGAGATGAACAAGAAATCTGCTATATGTAAACCGTACCAGCAGCAACATCACAGGGGTCTGCGAACTCTGGCTTTCCGGTCAAACATATGAAATTAACACAGAAAGGTTTTAAACCGTATTACGGCTAGGGAAATTATGTAATAAAGACAGAAGCTTCCCTATTACTTAAGGTAATGAAAACAAAAATAAGGATTTATAAGCTTCCCGGCTCTGACCTAAATTTGCTGTGCATTATTTTTCTACATCTCTTTCTACTTTGGAAAAACCACTACTAATTGCATTCACATTACACAGTATCAACCAAACCTGGATTTGGGTTTCTTCCAAGACCACCAACAGGCTCAAGTTACAGCAAGTTTATTAAATGGGTTTTTTTTTTCTCTTTTAAGCAAAAACTTAGAATGCCGTTACCTTTTGGAGGGACTAAACAGATAAATATTTGATAAGTAACATTTTAGGAAAATCCCAAGCATGTGAATAAGGGTAAAAAGCACTTTTTTTTTAAGCTCACAAAATAATAAGGAATTTTTAAAAGCATACAGTTTATTGGTGGCTGGGAGCCTGGAGCTAATGAAAAAAACATTTACAAGTTAGGTTTCCACAGCTTTTGTTTTGTGTTTTCTGAGTGCAGATGCTGCTGGGTATCCTCTAGGAAAACCTGGAACTCGGCTGGAAATAGAGAACAGGAGGAATGAGACCAGTTCTGTCTCCCTCAGTTTAAACTCTCCCTTGGAAGGCAAACATGACGACCCATTGTTTTAATGGCTACATTTCTAAACTCTTGACTCTAAAAGTATTTCCAACCTCACTATTCCTATAACGAGCTCCACATTCTTAGTCAGGAGCACAGATCCTAGATAGCTTCTTGGTGATTAAGTCACCCAGCGGTGCTCCTCCCCATGGCAAGGGCCACGGCCAAGCAGAATGCTTCCCGTTTACAAAGCAGACCCCACCCAGCTTCTTTTCATCATTTCATCATTGCAGTCCCTCCTGAGTCTCCTCCCACGTCTGATCACCTGGGAACCCTACCAACTTCCTACCACATAGGAGAGCAGGAGGGGACTCGGGGTACATGGACAAGACAGTGGGGTAAGTCATCTGTCACTGGCCTCCTAATTCTGGGGAAATCAGTTGTTTTATTACCACTACTACCCTGTTTTCTCTTCCGATCCTCTGTCCCCTAGGGTCCAGTATCTCCTTGTGTCCACTTCTTTTCTAGATTTTACAAATGAAGAAGCTGGGGTCCACCCAGCTAGGAGGCAGGGCTGAGGCCATGCGAGGTTCCTTGCCCACCGGATTAGGATTCAGTCCACTAAATCATTCTTGTTCAAGCCCAATGGCTCAAATGTAACCTGCTGAATATAGATATTGGCTAAAAAGGGAATACTAGACATTTCTCCCAAGTCACACAGGATAAAGAAATGAAACCTTCAAAACAATGAAATATGATACTACTAAAAACTCAGTTTTCGATGAATATTTTTAACAATTTTATTGAGGAATAATTTACACACCGTAAAATTTACCCATTGTAAGTGTATAGTCCAGTAGTTAGTAATGTGTCTCATTGTGCACTCATCACCATATTCCAGTTTTAGAGCATTTCCCCTGCCCCAAAAAAGTTCAGTTGTTCCTGTTAGTAGCCACTTCCCACTCCTACCCCAGCCCTAGACAAATACTAACCTGCTTCTTGTCTCTTTTTTTGCCTTTCCTAGAAATGTCACATAACTATAATCATACAGTATATGTTCTTTTGGGTCTGGCTTCTTTCACTGAGCATAATGTTTTTGAAGTTTATCCACGTTGTAACTTAACATTGTATTTTGCTCCTTTTCATTGCTGAATGGTATTCTATTATATGACTATGCCATATTTTGTTCAGGCATTCACCAGTTGATGAACATTTGAGTTGTTTCCACTTTGGGGCTATTATAAATAATGCTGCTTTGAACACCTGCACATGTATCTTTGTGTAGACACATGTTTTCATTTCTCTTAGATAAGTTTTTTTTTAATATAGCCTTTCTGTGTAATGGTATCTTATTGTGGTTTTAGTTTACATTAGGATATTTAGCAGCACTGAAAAATACTACCATATAGTATTAAGAAAAACAAAGCAAGATTCAAAATCGTTTATATAGAATGACCTCCCACATATCTCACATATGTGAGCCCTACACATATGTGAAGACTAAGAAGAAATACATCAAAAAGACATCTCCTATCCTTGACAAAGAGGAAGAGAGCATTTTTTTCTTTATACTTAACTATGAAATTTCTGCATGAGTCAATATATAATAAAATACATTTCAGAAATTAAAAATATTGCTAAAACACTAAGAACTACGTGTTGCAAGTCATTAAGAGTCAGGATACACCCAAGCCTCAGTTAAACTCAAATCTATCATCCCTTTATGAATTATCAGTTCTGGGGGTTGGTTATAGCGAATTTGCAAAACTAGGTTGGCTTCTCTCCGCCTGAAAGCATGCTTCTGAGACTCTCTCTTCCAGAGCTCAGCAAACTATAAACCCCAGGCCAAAATCCAGCTCACTGCCTATTTTTGTATAACCTATAAGCTAAGAAAGGTTTTTACACTTTTAAATGATTGAAAAAAAAATCAAAAGAAAAATGATATTCTGTGGCATGTGAAAGTTATATGAAATGTAAATTTCAACGTCTATAAATAAACTTTTATTGAAACATAGCCAGGCTCATTTGTCTATGGCTGGTTTTGCATTATTAGAACAAAGTGAGTGGTTGCTACAGAGACAGCTCGGCCTGCAAAACCTAAAATATTTACTATCTGGCCCTTTACAGAAAAAGTTTGTTGACATCTTCAGGGTGTTCAGAAAAGATAAGCTCATCTTTGTCCTTTATTATCCTAAAGAAAATTCATTAGGGAAAAAAAAAAATTTGGATTAGCCACTCTTTGTATTAAGTCATATTAATATGTCTTTTCTAAAAATGTAAGATTTGTAGCTGATAGCAGCAATCAAAAACTTTCAAAGCACTATTTTAGATTATAAGCTTGTTTTTATCTGCCTGGCATCTAGTAGGTCCTCAATCCTTGTTAAATAAATCAACAAACAGATGGATAAATGGATAATAGATGGGTGGCTGGGTGGCTGGATGGGTGGATGGGTGAATGGATGACTGGGTAAATGGAAAGAATCAACAGTTACTAAGGGCTAAATGTGGGATAAGTGCCATAGCAAGTCCCATTGTGGATTGGAAGGGACCAAGAAAAGATCCGTCCTGGTGAATCTCTGATTAAGACAATGTATATGAACTAGCAAAAGGAGAAATACAAATGACCAAAAACATATGAAAAGCTATTTAGCATCACCAGTAAATCAAAAGTATGTGAACAATAATAATATTCACTTTTTAAACCCAGAACATAGTCAATTATTTAAAAAATGATAATACATAGTGTCAGTATAGGTAAAGGGAAAAGCCTCTTTCTGTCAATAGAATATGGAGAGGGGTATGCATTTTCCCAGTCTTTAGGGTACGCAGTGTGATTATATACATCAAAAGCCTTTGACCTTTTACCTGTAATTCCACTTCTAAGAATTATTGCCAAGAAAATAATCATGGATATGTGGAAACGTTTACAGACAATCACAGCACTGTTTATACTAAAGAGAGAGGGAAGGAGGGAGAGAGGAAGAGAGAGAGCAAGAGAGAGAGAGAGAAGGGGAAAAAAACCTGATGTCCAACAATAGGGATCAAGAAAATTGTGATATAGGGGCACCTGGGTGGCTCAGTCGGTTAAGTGTCCGACTCTTGATTTCAGCTCAGCTCATGATCTCAGGGTCATGAGAATAAGCCCTGAGTAGGGCTCCTCCACACTCAGTGGGGAGTTTGCTTGAGATTCTCTCTCTCCCCCACCTCCACTCCTCTTTCCGCTTGCACGAGTACATGCTGTCTCTCTAAAAATAAATAAATCTTTTAAAAAAAGAAAATTATGATATAATCACAGATAAAACTAAATTGTGCAATGTTTAAAAAGTGATTATTTGCAAGTTATGTATTTTGATATAAGAAGTTATGCACAGTAACACTGAGAAGTGGAGGGAAAAAGCAAATCATAAAATCAACTTTGCCTGAAGATGAGCTTATTTTTTTAAAATGTATATTTACTGGGGCACCTGGGTGGCTCAATTGGTTAAGCAACTACCTTCGGCTCAGGTCCTGGGATTGAGCCCCAAATCAGGCTCCCTGCTCGTGCTCTCTCTCTCTCTCAAATAAATAAAATTTTTTAAAAAAAATGTATATTTACTATTTACATAGAAAAAAGTTTTGAAAGATATAAGCTTAAATGAAAATAATTACTTCTTAACTATTTTTCTCCTTACTTATCTGTTTTCTCATGTTCTAAACAAACACATCACTGGTTTTATTTTTAAATATAATGAAAATAAAATAGTAAAAGAGATTAAAGGCCTAATAAAACCGAGGACTCCATGGGGCACCTGGGTGGCTCAGATGGTTAAACATCTGCCTTCAGCTCAGGTCATGATCCCAGAGTCCTGGGACTGAGTCCACATCAGGCTCCCTGCTCCTTGGGAGCCTGCTTCTCCCTCTGCCTCTGTCTCTCTCTCTGTCTCTCATGAATAAATAAAATCTTAAAAAAATAAAATAAAATGTTTAAAAAAAAAAAAAGCAAGGACTCCAGGACACTCATAAGTAGAATAAAGGAATAAAATCACTAATTAAGTAATATTAATTAATCAAATGCAAACAAACTAGGTTGTAAGTTCTAATAATTAACAATTCTAATGCAAGCTAGGTTGCAAGCTTTTATAGGCAGAGACGTATACTCACTCACTCACTCAACAGGTATCTATTTATAGCATCCACTCTGTGCCAGACACTGTTCCAAATACTACAGTATATTAGTGAACAAAGTAACAAATCCCTGCTCTCAAAGAGCTTCCATTCCAGTGCTTATCATACCCCTGCCTCTGCCACATCAACAAGCACAGTGCTGAACACCCCTGAAAGTCCTCATTTAGAAATCAGTGCCGGTTAATTTCTTACCTAAAGGATTCATCAGAGCAAGCTTCCCAGTGCATTGATTAAATGCCTTTATATTCACACAAAAAAATGTGTGATCTAAATACAGCCTTTCACAAAACTGTCTAGTGTGCAAAGTGGGGTAAATCTCTAATGCCAAAATGAGAGCGCAGGTTCCTGGAGCAGCTCTGACTCAATCCCCAGCCACCTGGGGGGGGGGGGGGGAGCTGTCAGATAATATTTCATGAATAGCAAGGCTTAAGTTACTTGAAGCAGCTGGGGCTTTTCTTAAGCTACATTTTCCTTTGGCCAGAATATCCTCTCGGCTGAAGCTGCCTGTTCAGGATCACTCCACAGAGAAATGGGTCTCTCTGTTTTCCTCATAACCTGCAGATGCAGCTCCTTTTTCAGGCTAGGGAAACCCATGGACCTGGGATTCAGCTTATGTAATAACTGGCTCCCTGCTGGGGGAAGCCACTAAGAGACCTGCACTCAATTTCGTAAGACAGATATTTCTCCTCTTGGGCCAGACTCGTTCAGAACGTCTTGACTCAAAAATAAGTACACACGGGTGCTTTCAGTTTCCCAGAAGTCCTGAATCACTACCACGTCAACTCATTATTATTTTTTTTCCAAATGTAGCAGTGAAAAGTTTTGTCAGTTTCCAATGGATACCAAATATATCAACCATGAAACAATTTTAACGGTCTTTGAAAGGAAAGCCACAAACATCCTATGATTGTCAGGTAGAGATCCTCAGAAACTGAATAGGCAAATGGTGTACTCAACACCTGCGTTCACGTCTTAACACCAGCAATTCTCCCTGGAGACAAGGTACTTGCTTTTTTTGAAGCTCACCAATAAGGATAATGACATCCTGATTCAATTGAGCATTATGCAACACACCTTACTCTGATCAGGGCGCAAAGGCGTACTTAATACATGGTAGTTCTAGTGCCTCTCTCCTTGTCATAATCTTGAGCATAAAAAGACCTATTTGGGTGAAAATTGAACACAAATGAGTCCCCTTTCCCCTCCCTCTGCTACTGGGGGCTCCTCACAGTGCACCAGCAAACCCAGCTTGCTCTAGGAGAGAAGCCTACAAAGAGGAGAGCATATTTCACTGCAATTCGGAGGGAGGACTTGGTGTCACAGATCCGAGTTCAAGTCCCAGCTACTTCCTAGCTACATCACCTCACACAGTTACTGAATCTCCTATTCTCTCTGTGTCCCCATCTGCACAACAGCAATAAAAACAATGCCTATCGATATATAAATGACATAATATACATTGAAAAAAATCTACCTTATAACAAAGGGTTGTTATAAAGATTATATGAGAAAATGCTTATGAAGTCCTAGTACTCTCCACTACAGAACCACTCCAAGCAGATGACACATCCAGAACCTCATCTGACCTTTGGATTTTACTGTCAACCCCTGTTTATCCACTAATTCCAGCTAAACCAACAATTCACATCATACCTTGATCTGCACACAGCAAAAATGACTCTAAAGTAGGAAAGGCTTAAAGAGAAAACAAAACTCACTCTCTCAAAGTGCTAGACTGGGATTTCATTTTTTCCGGGGATGATTTTCCTCCCCTTGACTTCCCAACAAAAAACTACAAGCAGAAACAAAACAAAAACCAAAAACAAGAGACAAAACCAAGAAAAGTTTTCCACAGTGTCATTACAGCCTCAATTTCCAAAGTCCGCTTCACTGAACACTGGTTCTTTGTGCTGGGGCGGGGGCGGGGGGGAGTACACGGGGATAGAGTTCACTAAATAACCCAACGGGTGTGTAGAAAATACAGCAGTTTGCAGGAGCTGCAGAGGGCAGGGGGGATACATCAACCTCAGAAGGTGCCTTGTAGAGATCATTAAAACATTAAAAGAGCATCAGATGTGTCACCCAGCTGAGCAATTGCATCTCACCAACCTGGGCTTCAGCCAAAATGAGACCAGACATTTCTACATCTTACCAGTGACACTTTATCAAACAAGTTGGAACTTTTAGCTCACTAAATAAACCACCTTTGCCTTATTCAGAACAAGAAGAGTTTTTGGGTTTCAACCATGCTTCTTGATGCCCACATCATATTCCATGGTGATATTTGTAAGATCCTTTCAGAAGTGAGTCATTTCACATATCCAAATCCTACTCAGAGTTCAAGAGCTACCTCAGCTTCCCCATTTCCCACGTATGGGGAAGTCTCTTATTGTCAACTACTACGAACTGCCATGTTAGGAGTTAAACGTACGTGACGTAAGCTTAATCCTCACAAGGGTACTATGATGCAGGTATTATTAACCCTGTTTTGTGATGAAAACTTGAGGACCAAAGAGTCCAGATCATGCAGCTACGGAGTGACCAGTACTGGGATTTGCACCTGACTTTAAGCCCCTGGTACTTTCTATTCCTCCCTTCAACTATCCCAACTGACAGTTATTTCTTCTTGTTACTGCCTTCTATCACAATTCCTCCCTATGCCGCATCCTCAGTCTTCAGCGGCATCTTCTTCACGGGTATATGCCTTGGCTCCTTAAGATTAAATTTTCTGATGGAAGGAACTCTGTCTGTATCTTTTCTTTACCCTCCTGACAATTATTACTGTTGCAGGGAGGCCTAGAGCTTAAGAAACTCATGTGACTTGCTCAAGGTTACATCCAACCAGCAACGAAGCAGGTTCAAGCATAAACATGCCAAAAAGCCCCAATTATCCTTCAAGCATGGTCTCTTACAAAAGGCATATACACACCAGTGCCTGCTCCTATATGAGTCAGTGCCCATAAATGCTCTCCTCTTCCCCAGTAAGGAAAGGATAGGTCTGAGGATGCCATAGATGAGCCCATCATAACAAAATTAACCTTGCCCAAAGATAAGGTCTGGATTTTTTTTTTCTGTGTGTGTGTGTGTGTGTGTGTGTGTGAAAGGAAGATGTAAGTCAGTCCTAAGAAACTTGAAAGGCTACAAAAACTTTCTGGGACACTCTGGAGAGAGCAGAACTTCTGCCCCTTCCCTGACGAAAGTCTGACAAGGATCCTCGGGAGAACTAGGTCTTGTCCCAGAGAATTCTTTGGAAATTACTGAGAGCCTTCAATTTCTGGGGCCTTGGGAATTTTGCCTCATTAGTAACCTTCTAGGACCTCCCATCTAGAACTTGATTTTCTAAATAATTTGACATTGAGGAAGAACAGAAATACAGGGAAGAGTAATTTGAAATGCAGAGGAATCACACTCCAGTCTCCATGCACCAATTTCAAATCCCAGCAATGCAACTTACTAGCTAGAGAAACTCAGGAAGTTAAACCTTTCGAAGGCTCAGTTTGATCATCTATACATTGACATTGTTGAAAGGATAAACGAGATCATGGTTAATAAAGCACTTTGCATTGTGCCTGGCACCTAGAAAAGAATAATAGGTTAGAACTTACATATTCACTATCATCCACTTCTTAATATGTTGGACATTTTTCATGATATAATGTGTGGAGGAAAAAAAATACATCTTTGTGTTCATTCTACCAAAAAGCCAACATGGAAGGATCCTTGCTAATGAAAGACAGGGCTAATGTGGTAAAAAAAAAAAAAAAAAAAAAAAAAAAAAAAAAAAACTAGAAATAATCCTCCACACTTCATTTTCCAACTTCTCACCTTTCCCTCCAAAAAACTCAAACCCTTTTTCTTCCTCTAGAACCCTACTAGGGTTTAGATATGGCATATGGAAAGAGCAAGAACCTTTCAAAGAGACAGCTCAGACACTCACTGGCTGCAGATAATTTAATCTCTGTATACCTCAGTAATCTCATCCTCAATACGGGAATAATAATTCACATCTCACAAGGGTATTGTGAAGATTAGAAGGAGCATATATAAAGTGTCTCACCCATCCTGCAGCTTCAATAAATGCCTGCTCTATCACATTTCAATTATTACAGTGGGCTCTCTGGAGACACTCTGTGTTTCTCCCACAGACCCTGGAGGTAGGTGCCTCCCAGGAGCATTGTCGAGAGAGGGAGGGAGTCAGGAAGATGCAGAAGCTCTCAATGAGGACATTCCACAAACCAAGCCAGCCTCAGCCTCCAAACTCTCCCAGAGTCTAGAGAGAAATAACCCAAACAAATGAAATCGAGACAAGAAAACAGAGTTCTGCCCTCCTTCTAACCCTTCTCTTGAGTGAGTCCCCATTACTGTACTTTGGTTTTGATTAGAAAGCTCAATTTTGCCTCCCTGCACCCTTGCTGCCCCCCCGCCAAGCCCCATCCAAAACAGAGATGGCCTCTTAGGAAAGACAGTCGTGCTTTAATCTATATACCAGAGCTTGCTAATGATACTGTACTGGGTTTTGGTCATTTGCCAAAGAGCGAACAGCGCCGACATTTGTAGACTTCCAACAGGAAATTAAGTAACTGCCCTGCTGGAAATATGAACCAATTTACGGTGGTCAAACCTGAATCTTCCAAAACATTGGCATGGTTTATGTGTATCAAGCACTAGGGACATTTGAGGAAGAAGAGGGGGAGAAATTCAAGTTAAAACTCAAGTCTTCAAGAGAGACTCTGAAAATGGTCCTTTTCCCCCTCTGCCCTGGCCATACCCAGAATTCTAGTGTACACAGACCACGGGGCATTTACATCATGCTGCCCTGGGAAATATTAACTGCTGAAACCTCAGGCAGGGCAGCCTTACAGCCACAAATTCAAAAGCACAAGCAGGCCGGAAATGCAAAACTCCAGTTTCCTCCCAGAAGACTCGGTCCACACTCTACCCACTACATTATGAAACACACATTTAGAAGCCATCCTATTACATTAAAGCTTTCCTCTTGCACACAGAGAAAGGTAATGCTTTGAAAATGTTCTCTTTCTCTAGGGCTTTTTTTAAGATTTTATTTATTTATTTGACAGAGAAGTGAGAGAGGGAACACAAGCAGGGGGAGTGGGAGAGGGAGAAGCAGGCTTCCCGCCGAGCAGGGAGCCCGATACAGGGCTCGATCCCAGGACCCAGGGATCATGACCTGAGCCGAAGGCAAATGCCTAGCCAACTGAGCCACCCAGGCACCCTAGGGCTTTCTCATTATTACGCTCCATGAGGTCATGAACCCTGTCCATCTTTTTCTCCGCACTCTATCTCCAGTGCCTAGCACAGTGCCTGACACACCATAGAAAGGGGCTCCTTCGACTCTCCTTATAACACTCATTTGCTTCACAACTAGCAGGAGTGTGGGGCATCGGGCAGCCCCTTCCAGGATGACAGCTGAACAAAACACATGCCTGCAAGCAAGGAAGCAGCAAGGAAGGTGCATGCCATGAACTGAGCATCTGCAACGTACCAAGCAGAACGCAGTGTGTTTTTCTTACCATACCACATGCAGTCCTCACAACAAGCCTGTAAGTTAGGTAAGTGTCCTCATCTTGCAAATGAGGACATGGATCCTCAGGGAGGCTGATGGGTTTGATGAACAGAGGCAGCACCCCAGTGCTGTGAGGCGTGCATCATTAGCCCTGCACCACAGGCAAAGACAGTGATGTGAAAGAAATCCATGTTGGTGAAAATCCATTAAATCACTCTCCTTGGATCAGATGGCCTAAATCCAACTGAAGGCTCGTTTTTTTTTTTAAGATTTTATTTATTCATTTGCCAGAGAGAGAGAGAGAGTACAAGTTGGGGAGAGGCAGGCAGAGGAAAAAGCAGGCTCCCAGCTGAGCAAGGAGCCTGAAGAGGGACTCGAACCCAGGACCCTGGGATCATGACCTGAGCTAAAGGCAGACACTTAACCAACTGAGCCACCCAGGTGTCCCAAAGGCTCCTTTTCTTTCATGGGGCTGGTCACACATGTCTCTGATGATGGAACCGGTTTAAATAGTTATATGAGATAATATGTGTAGGGACTCTCTAGGGACAGTCATTGGGCACAAATGCAAATGTTCAGTTGTTAAAACAGTTCATAAAGCTCTGCTTGTGGCCAACAGGCAAGCGTGAATGCCACCAGGGGTTCTACACAATCCCAGATCAGTAATCACTCTGCTTGGGTTCCAGTTGCAGAGGGCATGGCATCCCAGCCTAGCCAGATGACCACAACCTCTGGAGGGGTCCAGTAGAGGGAGTGGACTGGTAGGGTGGCTCTTAATCAGAAGGATGCAAAAGAATCACCCAGGAAGCTTCTTCCAAATGGGCAAGATTCCCCTCCCTCTGGACTGCCTGCGTCTGTAAGTCCAGAGCAGGATCCGAGCATGTGTAATTCACAGAGGCTTTCCAGGTGATTCTGCAGTCGCCCCTGACTGAGACCCACTGGGCTGCAGTCTCTCAAACTCACCTACATACTCAGACAAGCTCCCACAGATCCATCATCACTGCAGGAGAAAGTAACTGAAATCACCATTCTGGCTGATAAAATAAGTTCATAAAAGGAACTATGCTTTGAAAGTTAAAAGCATTTCACCACTGAACAGGCTATTATTATTATTAATTTCATCTTCATACACAAAGTAGTATATTATTAGACTGACACATTCTCCTGGTTTCCTTTTATGAACACTCAAGAAAACAACAACAAAAAGCCAGCCTTATTTCCACAGCAAGTCAACATAGAAGGATTAGGCATTTTTCTTCATACAAAATCACAGGCCACCACCCAAGAAACAAAAAGACAACCAAACTTCAAAAACGACAGAATTACTTACCCAAAAATGTATAATATTTGAAGATTTAATGCTCTCAGATTAGTGTAATTACTGGTATTCCCCGGCTCTGCTTTTCTTCATTTCCAAAAAGTCCTCATCACTCAAAGACTCCGAACCAGTGTCAATGACAGAAATGGGCAAGGCTGGTATTCTCCTGGAGAGTGCCTAGAGGGACTGAGGCTGCTGAGGGTCAGGCGGTCTCAGGCTGACCAAAAGACCAACCACGAATTACAGTGTGTTTGCAAAACTCCACAGAGGCCAGTGATAATATTCCAGTGCCCCGGTGCTTTTTTTCCAAACACATCAAAGCCACGGGCAGAAACGAATTAAGTGAGAAGAAGAAAGCAGGTGGAAAGGGGAATCAGGCAGAGTAGATCCAAACTCCTAGCGGAGGGGAACAGGGACATGCCAATAACATACAGAAATATTAAGAGGCCGTGAAAAGGCCCCATCCACTGCCCTTATCCTTTAAGCAGCCTGAATAGCTGCATTGGCATTTCAAAGGAGTTGTCCCAAATTATATACAAATGCAAAAAAATCAAGAAAAAGAATAGGTGAAAAAGCTGGGGAACTGGTTTGTAAGGGGTCAGCCCAGGCTGAGATTTTGGTGTGTGACTTTGCCTGCTTTTCCTGTTTGCCAAAGGGCTCGGAAGGTCCCAGTGTCTGTCCAGAGCTCCGGGCCAACTTATTCCACAGAAATCAAAGCAGGTGAGCCTTTCGGACCGTGGGCTGACTCAAGCTGCCCCTGAGCAGCTGCTGGACTCCCAAAAGCTAAAACACTCAAGGGAATATTCAGCAATCCAAAACAGCATGCAAATGAATAGTTCATATGCAAAACCCGAAAGAGATAAACAAGTAATTGGCAACAGAAGAGACTGATGAAAAAATCCTGAATCAGGGCCACATATGCCGTGAAAGTTTCACTTAAAAATTTAAGTATAGGGGCGCCTGGGTGGCTCAGTTGGTTAAGCGACTGCCTTCGGCTCAGGTCATGATCCTGGAGTCCCGGGATCGAGTCCCACATCGGGCTCCCTGCTCAGCAGGGAGTCTGCTTCTCCCTCTGACCCTCCCCCCTCTCATGTGCTCTCTCTCTCTCATTCTCGCTCTCTCAAATAAATAAATAAAATCTTTAAAAAAAAAATTAAGTATATGCATTAAACAAGCCCACAAACTGGCAACTTGGAGAGAGGAAAAAGCAAGCTCAATGACCATCCATGAATATATTTTCCGGAATGAAAGAAACAAATATGCTTTCTACCTAAAGCAACAAATATATTTTTTCTTTGCTTTCATTGGATTTTTCACCTTCAATAGAATTGTGTTTAAATCATTCCCCTGATAGAGAGAAATCAATCTGATCTTCACATTAGTTTCTTTTTTTTTTTTAAGATTTTATTTATGTATTTGACAGAGAGAGGGAACACAAGCAGGGGGAGTGGGAGAGGGAGAAGCAGGTTTCCTTACCCAGCAGGGAGCCCAATTGCAGGGCTCGATCCCAGGACCCTGGGATCATGACCTGAGCCAAAGGCAGACGTTTAACGACTGAGCCACCCAGATGCCCCGTCTTTCTTTTTTTTAAAGATGTTATTTATTTGAGAGAGAGAGAGAGAGAGAGAGAGAGAGTGTGTGTGTGTGTGTGTGCACCCGTGTATGTGTACAAGCAGGGGAGAGGGAGACGGAAAGAGGGAGAGGATCTCCAGCAGACTCCCCGCTGAGTGCAGAGCCCAAGGCAGGGCTCAATCCCATGACCCTGAGATCATGACCTGAGCTGAAACCAAGAGCTGGACATTTAACCAACTGAGCCACCCAGGCGCCCCTTCGTATTAGTTTCTGACATTTCATTCACTCAGTCCACAAAAGTTATGGGGGTCACAGACCATGCCTCACTTTAATGCCACAAACATTTATTAAGCATCTACTTAGTGCCAAGCACTATGGTAAATGGACTTGATAAGGGGTCAAAGATGTGGCAAGGGCACAGGTGCTTCCTCTGCAATAGGTAAGTACACACACACACACCCAAGTACACTGGAAGGCAGTTGTATGAAGTATTAGAAGACATTTATTCATTCATCCATCCATCCATCATCCACTCAGTCATTCAACCAACATTTATTCAATGTCTGCTATGTGCTGGGCACATGGCTCTGAGTAAGGTCCTTTCAACTGGAGCAGAAGATTTCTGGAACAAGGCAACATTTAATGCATGTTACCATTATACACAACATTGCTAAACAAATGAAAATTTTCCAACTCCCTGAAACTTACCAAGATTTGTCTTTCTAAGGCAAAAACATGGTCTCTAATTTAGCTTTTTCCACAAAACATAACTGAGCTGAATTTCAGAGAGTTGTCTGAAATGTCCTTTTTAAGATATTTAAATGGTTAAAAAATTTGAAAACCAATCTTTTTCATTTTACTATCCCATATCTTGAGACCCCCACCCCCAAGATCAATACTTGCTTCTCTTAGTTAAAAAGAAGGTGGAAAGCACTTAACAGCACTTGGCGGCAGCAGGGTATGGTGGAAAGGCTCTGGAACCAGACACGATGGACTTGGACTCCCAGCTCAATCCCTTACCAACTGTGTGGCCATGGCAGGTGACTCAGCCTCCCTGGGCTCCATTCCTTCATTTATAAACTGGGGTCAATAATTCTTCTCTCACAGATTAAATGAGGCAATAAAAATAAAGTCCTTAATAGAGTGCTTGACACATATAAAGCTTAATAGATGGTAGTTATATTTTTAATAGCATTTAAATACTTGGAAGTTGTATTATGGGAAATAATCCTCATAAGCACTGCTTATTTCATAAGTACTACTGTTCTTATTTTATTTAAAGGGAAATTGGGACCTCAAGTGTGTCACAAAAAGTTGGTTGTCAACATATGTACTTATCCAATAAATTCAGGGCTTTTGTCCATCCATTCATTTAACCAGAGTTTTTTGAGCACTTGCCATGTCCCCAGCCCTCCTTGAGCTTATGATCCAGAATAGGAACCAGGAAATACATCTATAAAGGGCCAGATAATAAAGATTTTAACCTTTGCAGGCCCTACAGCTTTTGTCGCAGCTACTTAAGTCTGGCATGGTAGAACAGAAGCCCCCATAGACAACCTGTAAATGAATGTATTTGGGTGTATTACAATAAAACTTTATTTATAAAAACAAGCCACAGTCCAGATTTGGCCTGGAGACCTTAGTTTGCCAGCTCCTAATTTAAGACTATAGTTTTATTTCCCAAAGGCCTTCTTTATTTATTGGAAATGATTCCAACCTGGACCTGAGTAGGCAGAGCCAAAGATAGGACAGCTCTTCTCATACCAACAACCTGAGCCACCCAGACCCTTCTAGATTATATGTCACTCCATGAGTACAGAGGGAGAAGCTAAAATGGGACATGAAGCCAGGTAGAACCTTAGCTTGTAAAGTCCTAAAAAAAAGAACCTTGAGTCTCCACTATCCTTACCTCACAAATGAAGAGACTGGGGTGCAGAGAAAAGTAGTGCCATTTTGTGTCCCTAGTCACCAGGTATTTAGCAGAACAAGAGTTAGAACTAAGCCTCCAGTCTCAAAGACCAGGGTCCTTCCTGTTGTACTCCACTGTCCCTTTCCAGAAAGAAGAAAGATGGAAGGAGGGGTTCCCCTGGAAAGTCTACCAAAAGCAGCTTGCCCACAGAAGCCTACAGGATTTTGGCAAAAAGATAGGCCACAAGCTCCCCTTGGCAAAATGGCATTTTGTGACAAATGACTCTCAGGAGACAAGAAATCTTGATTTAAAGAGTAACCTAGGGGCGCCCGGGTGGCTCAGTAGGTTAAGCATCGGCCTTGGGCTCAGGCTGTGACCTGGGATCAAGTCCCATATTGGGCTCCCTACTCAGCGGGAAGTCTGCTTCTCCCTCTCCCTCAGCCCCTCCCCCTCCGCCCCCAGTTGTGCTCATGCTCTCTCTCTCTCTCTCAAATAATTTTTTTTTTTTTAAAAGAGTAACCTAAACACCTGGACCAATTTCTCACAATTATTGCCTATCTGACAGTTTTAGGAGCACTGATCATTTACTTCCATTCATTCAGGGATTCTCCAGCCACAAGCAACTTAGCTCCTGGCCACTCCTAATCTGACCTTTTCAGGCATTGCCCTACATGAAGGGATGCTCATTTCTTTCTGTGCCCAGGCCTCTTTAAAAGAAAAGGTGCTCAGAGCACATGATTAATAGATGAGCATGAACTTACCTTCTTGCCACTCTCCCTACTCTATATTCACCCAAGTTACAGCAAATTATACATTAACCTCGATCCCACAATTTTGTGAAGTTGGTTGGTTCTGTAGCCTTTCAGCACTTCCTGTGTCCTTTAGCGTCAGTTTTCAGACACAATTCAGGTTTCTAGCACCCCACTGGAACCAAGAAGAGACCAGACAATACATATGAGTCCCTGGGGTCCACACTCGGAAGGTCTGGCTTTTTTGACGAACATATTTCTCTATCACTTAGTCATTTGTCTATAGAAAGACTATTTAATTCCCAAAAGATTACGATTAGATTCCCTAGGCTAAAATATCAAGCCATTTGTAGTCCAGCATTATTTCCCAAAATACCCTCCATGGGCCTCCCAAAAACCCTTGCTCCAGCTAACAGACCTCCCAGCAGTGCTCCAAAGGACAGCATCTGTTTCACACCTCTGTGCCTTGGCACATGCAGATCCCTCCACCTAGTCTGCCCTTTTCTCCTCTTTTTCTAGGCAATCACCTTCAACACCCTTCAACATCCAGCTCAAACTCCATCTTTCTTGTGAAGACTTCTCTGATGTCCTCCAGACAATTGATCAATCCTTCTTCTCCAAAACTGCAACACTTTATACCACTTATCACAGTATATTACATGATTTAGATTATATGTGTGTGTCCCCAACCACCTCTGAGTTCTTTAAAGGCTGGAACTGTGTCTCTTCACCTCAGCACTGCATCTGGACACATGGTTAAATAAAGAAGTAAAGTGTGCCTTCTACTTCTATGTGATTTCCTAATGCACATAAAAGTTTCAGGGACAGAAAACTGGGAAGCCATCAACAAAAAGGAGAAAAGAGAATGTTTTAGAATGTTCCCAAAATATCTCTTGACTCCTCTGGCCACTTTCCAAAAAGGACATTCTTCCCTCAAATCAACCAAAAAGGCTTTGTGACCAAATCCACTGACCTGCTGATAATTTCCCAACATACCTATAAAATGAACATATGCACTAAATTCTCCAAATGGGTTTCTCTTTTCTTAATCGAATACATTTTTCCTGAATACATTTGTATGCTTCTCCTCCCCCTACACAAACACCTGGCCTTTTAAACTCCACTGAACCTGGGCAAGCTGCCTGCATCCAGTCTGTTTGTAGCATTGGAATCCAAGGGTTGGTGAGTTAAACCATTGACGAGTTTTCTTTGTTTTATGCAATTTGTCCTGGTACGATGAGTTAACCAGAATTGAACTCTGTGTACCTCCCTTGTCAGCATCTCAGAGCACCTTCTTTGAACTTCTCACATGCCTTGCTTTAAGAAAACTCAAAATCTAAAAAGTTAAATGTCCAATGTATTCTTGGTTTTGGAAAAGTATAACAGATGATTTGTTTATCAAGAGTTTCTTACACAGGTATTTTCAGGCTTCCATATCCACCTAAAATGAAGTATACTCAGAAGCAACTTTCTTTAGTGAAAAGGAGAAAAATTCATTTGATGGAACTTGGCTCTTCCCTGGCTCCCCTGCTCAGGGGTCATACTGTAAGTGGACTCAGATTTTCTGAAGGGCCTGCCCTACACAGGGAGGAGGATGGTGCCTCAATTCTAGACTTCTTTGAAACTCTAATTCCCCACAACGCGTATAGGACACAAAAGATGTTCGTTCAAACAAAATTTGAAAGCAGACCGGGTATTTGAGAGTGTTGAGAGAGATTGCAGCTCCAGGCACCTCCTGCTATTCTTTCTGGAAGACTTTGTCTTTTTCCCTTTGTTCCCAATACTTATTTTAGACACTCTATATGACATTCATCCACTGTAGAGTACTCACGAGTTTGCCTCTCCATCTCCCTCTTAATGGCAGAGAGACAGCTTATTTCTTACCCAGCTTGGCTGGTATGCAGAAGAGCTTATTAAGTGTCTGCTGAATGTTTCTGACTCTCCTTGATACTATCTTTTCCAGCTCACCTGCAGATTCTGGGATGGCCATACCTTACCTGGGACTGGTTATGGCCCCAAAGAAGTATTTAAGACACTGAATGTAGCAGGTGGCCTCAGCATCGCTATTCCTTTGTAGTCAGTTCCAGGTGGCCATGAATCAAGTTGTATGACAAGATGACTACATTTAGCCCCAGGGTCCCTACTGATAATTATCTATATTCTTTTGAAGACACCTTATCTTTCCAAAATCTGGTTCATCTGGGATAAGAACTGTATCTCTTCTTGGCAATACTCAGATTAGGTGGCTTACAGTCTTTTTTTAATTTAAAAAAAATGTAAAGCCCTATAATTCTAAACAATGTAAGTCAAAGCTAATCTTGTAACTGATAGGTACTATAGATTGGTTCACTCATTCCTCCCCTTAACTGCCCCCTTTTCTGCCTTCTTCAACTATGGAGACTAGGAAATGAAATTCAAATTCACAGCCTCATCTGTAGCTAGGGAAACACATCTGACATAGTCCTGGCCAGTGAAATGTAGATGAAAGTCACTTGAGAGACTATTTTTCCCCAATATAAATGTGTGCACTGTCTACTGCTAAAACTATAAGACAATAAGGTACGGCAGATATTCATTCATTCATTCAACAGACATTTACTAAACAGGGAATTACTAGATCAATCAGAATACGAACTATTAATTACTGAATTAATCAGAATACAAACTAGGCTGCTGTAACAAGAAACCCAAAGGTACAAAATAAGCTAAGACAAGACAGAAGTTTATTTCTCTCGCGCACGTATACATTGTCCTCCAGATAAAAAGCACAGATATTCAGTCCAGGGTTACAGTGACAGCTCAGCTCAGGACCCTTCCATCTCATTGCTCTGCTTTTTGAAAGCATCACCTTTACTCATAGATCTGAAGTTGGCCCCCATGCACTCCAGCCCAAGACAGAAAAAAGAGAAAGAGATGGCCCACTCCTTTTCTTCTAAGAGCAGAACTCAGAAGTTAACTATATTTCCTCTGTTCACATCCCTTTAGCCAGAACCTGGTCACATGACCATATTCAGCGGCAAGAAAGGCTGGGAAATGTGCCCAGTGAAAGCTCCTATTACTATGGACGGGGGAGGAGGAGGCAGCGGAGGAGGAGCAGGCAAAGGACAGCAAACATTGGGAAGAAAAAGTAGCCACACTTCCACATGCTAGGCACTACGCTGGGTATTAAGGATAGAGATGAATAAATCCTAGTCCTTCCTCTCAAGGAACTCAGAGTTATTAGTATAAACTGAAAAGTGTGCAAGCACCTTTGTATCACCAGAGACCAGTTCAGAGCCAGGCACTCTATTGATGTGGAGCAAATGTTTGTTGACGCCAATCAGTAGGAACAGTAAATACTCCCCCTGGGACCAATATGTGCCCCCTACTGAACTGGGACTTGAGAAACAACCATGGATATAGCATCATTCCTGCTCTCGGGAATGCCCAGTCTAGTCAAGGAGACAAGAGGGGACACATGCACGGAAAGATGACACAGTGAGGAACTGTGAAGCCCAGTTCCAAGTGAGGGAAAGCTCTCGAAGCCTGCGACAGCCACAGATGGTTCTGGATGGGGAAGAACAACATCAGTTGACTCATGCCTGCAGGTTAGATCTTAGATGAGATGTTGGGATAGGTAAAGGCAGGGTCACTAGAGGACCGACCCTGGCATCAGCTCAGCATGTGAGAGAGCCCTGCTAGGTAAGCCCAGTTGGGTAGAGGAAGATAATGCCCTCTTCCTTCATCAGGCAGAAATTGTCCTCGATTATCCCAGCACACAGCTGCAGTTCCCCCACCCCCCCACCCCCGAGAGACAGGCATTGAATCCTTATATTCCAAACAGAAGCCCCCCAAGCCCCCAGCTTGACCATCATTAATGATTTCATGGTCCCAGTTAAAACAGCATTTCCCTAAAGCAATTTTCCCAGAAGTGGCCGAAGGAGAGAATTAGCTGCAGTTGTCACGGAGAGTTTCAGAAGACCATCTGTCCTGGATGGTTTAGACTTTCACCTCCCTCAAGGTTATCTCTTAATGTCAGATGCTCTCAAAAAGTCGCTCCCAGGTGTAAAATTCTGAGAATCTAAATTGGAACCCTGAGATCTGAAACTTCCTAGGGTAAAAGTGAGGAACACCTTGATCAAATGAAGAAGAAATAAATAATTCATGCAAAGGACCCGGTACAGTGCCTGACAAATAACAGTCCCTCAGTAAAGACTTGTTATTGTCATATTTAGATTATTTATGTTATTATTAGTTTGTTGTTTCTTTATCTATATCCATACCCCACCTCACCCCAGAGAATTCCAAGTGGCTTATGACACGGTGAACAACGTAAAAATAAGTATTTTTAAGTCAGAGCCAGTGAGTCTATCAACAAGACAGGGAAAAACATAGTTCAAAGATAGGAAAGTCACAACATCCTAAAATGGAAGCAAACCCAAATTACGAATTTCCCCCTGAGCTTCCTGGAAGCCAAAGCAAAAAAAGAAAAACTAAATTATTTATAAAATTTATACCATCTGAAAAACACAAACAAGTTAATAACAAAATCTCCAAGAACTCAGTTCAACACTTTGCTGAGCCATATAATAGTTCCAAGGAATTTAACCCAGGTAGGTAAAAATTAAGAGAAAGTAGGGGTGGGGGGGGCAAGAAGCAGGGAGGTCCATGGAGAATAAACTGAGGAATTACTGGACTCAACAAAGTCAAACAGCTTTCTTGGTTGCAGGGCTTTGCAGAACCATTAGTACATTCATTCTAAATCTCCAAAGGGCAGTATGATGTGCCCTCCTTAGATGGCCAATGAGCACGTGTTTTAATGGAGTGTCTCATGCTTTGGGAAATGCCCCTATGGATGAACAATCACTACTCTAATTTTATTATCATAAGACAAGTCAGACTACTTACTAAGTGTAAGTGAGCACCTTTTTTGCTTTTCTTTAAAGAACAAGAACAAGGTTCTGCATTTTCCCATCCTTCCTCTCTTAATTGGCTTGGTAGTTTCACTCTAGATAACGCGTTACTAGCAATTGTCAAAAATTGCACTGGAGGGGGGCACCTGGGTGGCCCATTCATTAAGTGTCTGCCTTCAGCTCAGGTCATGATCCCAGGGTCCTGGGATCAAGCCCCGCATCAGGCTCCCTGCTCCTCAGGAAGCCTGCTTCTCCCTCTCCCACTCCCCCTGCTTGTGTTCCCTCTCTCTGTGTCTCTCTCTGTCAAATAAATAAATAAAATCTTAAAAAAAAAATTGCACTGGAGGGCATCTTAGCCTTTGCAGTGGACTTGCCCCCTTCCTCATTCTGTTATCTACCCACATCAGGAGGTAGGAAGAATCTATATTCTCATCTCCATCTTAAAAGGATGAAAAGAAAGAATCCCACGGAAACTGAGCTTCAGGGTTACACTTAGTCAGTGACTGAGCTGGTCCTGGAACACAGGCTTCACAAGTCTGGGCTTCACTGGTGGCAAAGCCTGTCCTCTCCCACCTAGGTCCTTCCCCTCCCAGGTCAGATGCTACTTTTATCTCACTGTGTGTCTGCAGGTGGGTGGCAATGCTGCTGACTCCTTTCTGGCTCAGTTTGGGCCCTTCTCTTTCATCCATTAATTAAATCATGCACTTTTCTTATAGGGGAGCAGAATCTTCAAAAGAGGAAGAAGAACCCTCCCTTTCAGAACATTCAGGGATTAAAGTTCATCTGGCTATGGAATGCTCACCAGGGACTAACTGCATTACTGAGAGGCAAGTGCTGAAAGCCAGTGACACATTAATATGGGAACGTGCAGAGCGAGTTCAGGCTGCCAAAACGCTGTGTCTCTGGCATTGCCAAGGTGGGGTCACACAGGAGAATGGCACCTCAGGGGACATTCAGGTATACAGACTGGTCAGGGCGCCTCAGGATGAGCCTCTCCTGCAGTGACCTAGAGACAACCAGAAGAGTGCCCCTGGGAGTGATCAGTACAGGGGTGCATCCTTATGTGGGGAGAGCGTGCAGCCAGGCCACGACCATTCCCCGCCCCTGTGCTGACATGAGTCCAGCACCAAGTGCACAGAAAAGACAGTCCTGAACAAAGGACTATGTACTTCATCTTTATTTATTCAGCTTCACTAGGATTTCTGGGCAAGAGGCTTTCCAAATAATAGAACAACTGTTCAAACACCACTTTTTTTTTAAATTTGAAATAATCATAGATTCAGAGGAAGTTGCAAAAATAGTACAGAGAGGTCTCTTTCCCCCGTTTCCCCAGCGATGACTTCTTACCTCACTATAATACAACAGAAAAATCAGGAAACTGACTTCGGTACATCCAGGGACCTTAGATTTTACCGGTTTTACTCATTTGCACTCATTCGTGAGGTGCATGTATGGTCTGTGCAGTTTTATCACATGTAGATTCACGTAACCACCATCTTCATCACGATACAAAACTGCTCCATCACCACAGGGTCCCTCGTGCTACCATTTTATAGTCACAGCCATCCCCCGCCCCGCTAGGGCCCCCCCGACCCAGTCCCTAACACCTGGTAACCATCAATCTGTTCTCCATCCCTATAATTTTTTGAAAATGTTATATAAATGTCTTTTTTGAGATTTGTTTTTGTTCATTCTGTGTAATTCCCTTGAGGTCCTTCCAAGTTGATGCATGTAGCAATCATTCATTTCTTCTACTATTGAGTAATATTCCACGGTATGGACATACTGCAGCTCGTTTAACCATTCGCCCATTAAGGGACATTTGGATCACTTCCAGTTTTGTGTGGACCTAAGTTTTTATATCTCTGGGACAAATGTACAGGAGTACAACTGCTGGGTCATAGGCCAACCCTTTTATTCAAAAAACAATTTGATGGAGTTTTCTGAAAATACACATTTCACATAGAACTCTGTCCTGTTAATTACAGTACAATGTAAATCATTTAATCTCATTTTTAATTACTTAGGGCCATTATTATGAGCCACTGAAATCTACAAAACTATCTGTCTCTACATTAAATTGCCCTAACGTATTAGAGGTCTTGATCTCAACGTGCTCCTATTCCTGCATTTGTTACAATTATTTTCCTCAAAGTTGCCCGGCGTGCTGCTCATGTATATGGCTATTGAGCACCTGAAATGTGGCAAGTCCCAAACTGAGCTGCTCTATAAATGTAAAACACACACCTGACTTTGAAGACTTAGTTTAAAAAGAAGAATGCAAAATATCTCATTAATAATTTTTATATTGATTATATGTTGAAATGATATTTTGGACATACTGGATTAAAGAAAATATACTATAAAACAATTTCACTTGTTCCCTTTTACTTTTTAATGTGGCTACCAGAAAATTTAAAATTATGTGTATGGCTCCCATTGTAATTTTGGGGGGCCACACTGGTCCAGAGGGGTTTTGTTTGTCTATTTATTTGCTTTTATCTAAGTTGCTAGAGGTGATTATTATCTAACACTGCGATACACGGTATGTTACTATTACTGATACCCTCTATAGCATCAACATACTGCTGTAAGAAAACGGTAATTATCTATAGCCAGAGCCCCATCTCTGCTTTCAAAACTGCACAAAAAGAGGCAATACAGAAGAATCAAGATCTGGCTTATGACTCTGAAAAATCAGAATTGTATTCCCAACTCATCCTCAAGTAAAATTATTTACTCATGGTCACACCTTTCAACTTCCATGAACCTCCATTTTCTCATCTCTAAGTTCTTGCCTTGCCTATTTCACAAAAGTGTTGTAAAATATTAAATGGGATAATCCACTTGAAAGTGCCTCAATAACTGTAAAGTAGCATGCCCCAAACAGAAAGAAGTAGAAGTTTTTAAGCAACCTCCACACAGCTGGCACCCTGGGTTAGTCAGGGCCCCCGGGGCTCCCTCTGTAAAGCATCAGCCTGCCATCTGTGGACGCTCCTGGACCAGGCTTGCTCTGCCACTCACATCTCATCCTCACACGCTCTAGAGTTTTATTCTAACGGGAATCGAGAATCGGTCGAGTTTGGTCCCAATGCTCATTACACAGGTTTGTTCGGAGGTTTTTGTAATCATGGCTTCAGCTGTACAAAGAACTCTCCATTCGGATTGTTTTCCATGTGTCTTTAAGTTTCTCATCCACTTTAGAAAAACCCAAACCGGACATCACAGAAGATGTGTTAGAAGTAAGGTGTGAATGTGAAGGATAAGGACCACCAAATATCAGACCCGGGCTCAAAGGAAAAGCCTTGGCCCTAAACCAGGAGATTAAATGAATGGACATCTAGGCATTTAAAGTTAACCAAGAGGGCTGACTTTCTTTCTTCACTCTCTCTTCACTCCCTGCTTTAACTGACCTCTTTCATTAACTGCCTAACCATTGCTGGGTAAGAAAGCTTTTGCTTAATCATTATCATCAGAATGAAGGGAGAGAAAGAACCTCAAAAAGAAGATATAGGGGCGCCTGGGTGCCTCAGTCAGTTAAGCAGCTGCCTTAGGCTCAGGTCATGATCTTGGGGTCCTGTGATCGGGTCCTTGCTCAGCGGGGAGTCTGCTTGTCATTCTTCCCCTGCCCCCCCAACTTGTGTGCTCACAACCTCTTTCTCAAATAAATAAATAAAAATAAAATCTTAAGGGCACCTGGGTGGCTCAGTTGGTTGGGCAACTGCCTGGAGCTCAGGTCATGATCCTGGAGTCCCAGGATCGAGTCCCGCATCGGGCTCCCTGCTCAGCGGGGAGTCTGCTTCTCCCTCTGACCCTCTTCCCTCTCGTGCTCTCTATCTCTCATTCTCTCTCTCTCAAATAAATAAACAAAATCTTTAAAAAAAAAAGAAAATGTAAGTGACTCAGTCATATTTTAAAAATAGATGAGGGCCATAAAAAGAGCCCCATAACACTTCTGTCCATATTAAGATCAGAAAATACAAAAAGAGGTAGAAATGGGAGCACTTCAAGAGCCAGTGATTCTTTAAGGCCACTTATTAATTCACACAAAAGACATAAAGTTAATGCAAAATTACATCTTAGTAATAATAGCACAGCAATTCTCCCATCATAATAAATAGTTGAACTGTCTGTGCTAGGGTTCAGATAAAATAATAATAATGTTAGCAACAAGTAAAATGTATTTATTAAGTTCCTTCTATATGCTAAGAGCATTACATTATTTCATTTAATGCACACACACAAAACCAGCAAAACACTCAATGTATACATTCCATAGATGGAAAACTCTTAACACTAAAAAGGGCCACGTAATAATTCCATGGTGGCAATTCTGGGATTCAAGGCAGTTCTGGAATCAAGGATCATGCTACATCCTAGAATTACAAAAATCCAGACTATCAAGCCTCAAGGATGACAAAGACTTTCTCATCAGAGCGGAGCTTCTCAAACATTACTGTGCAGATGAGTCACCTGGGAATCTTGGCAAAAAATTGACAGAGTTTGGTTCAATAGGTCTGGAAGGCATCTAAGATTCTGCATCTCTAACAAGCTTCCAGGTGACGCTGATGCGTTTGGTCCTCAGATCACAGTTTGAGTAGTGATGTCCTGACCTAGAGCACATGCACTCATTGTCCTTCTCAGAGGGCCCAGTTTCCTCCAGGTGGCAAAGGTCATTCAGAACATCATTACCCTCTCCGCCTCCCCAGCTTCTGACACCCAGGACAGGTATATGTGGGTAAGAGCTCCAGGTATCTCATGGCTGGACAGGCACCGGAGCATCAAGAAGAACAAGAAAAAGACCCACACCTCTTGGGGCTTTTTTTTTTTTTAAGACTTTATTATTTATTTGTCAGGGAGAGAGAGCATGAGCAGGGAGAGGGGCAGAGGGAGAAGCAGACTCCCCGCTGAGCAGGGAGCCTGATGAGGGACTTGATCCCAGGACACTGAATCGTGACCTGAGCTGAAGGCAGACACTTAACCGACTGAGCCACCCGGATGTCCCACTTCTTGGGGCTTTTAACCTCAAATCCAGAACCTACTCCCAAAAATATGCCATTATAGTAAGTTCACAAACAAATGGTAATTTCATAGGTAACAGAGCATAACATCATAAAGGAGTTGACAAAGGTTTGGAATACCTTAAAGGAGTTAACACTCTGCATTTTCGACATCCATGTGGAGAAATATTGTAGCAAACATGGACCCAGGGTAATCCCCAGACCCATTCCTCCTAATGTCAAACCTTCTTATCTGTCTGCACAGCGTCCCTGTCTTTTGAGTCTGGCTGCCTGCCCATCTCCTGGGCTGAGAAAAGGAAAATATTCATGATCCTGCCTTCATTACAAGGGGAAATGTTAGCTTCTGCTTTTAATTAAGCACTTTATACTGATTTTCTTCTTTGACTATAGAAAATATCCAACTGCATATTTTCTAAATGATCCATACAGATCTAATAAACAATGTTTTTCCAGTAAAAAGCCAGCTCCCATTGTCTCCCATGTCTGCCATAAAAATTGGGGCTTTCAAATATTCATTGATTTGACCAATATTTAATGAATACCTCTTATTTGTACCACACTCAATGGCTGGACACTGAAGCTAGGAAGGAGAATTAAACACCATTCCTCCCCACCCAGAGCTCACAGTCCAGAGGGGAGACAAGCATGTAAACAAACAATCCCAATAGAGAGTGACAGTGGCTGTTTAGGAAACACACACACACACACACAAACACACACACACACACACACACACACACAGAGGAAAGGAAAGATGGCTGTTTTTTTCCTCTTGATTCAAATGCAAAATCATAATCCTTTTCCATTCTGAAGGGGCTAAGAGGTATAAACACAAGGAAAACAAGCAAAGTTGCACTATATTCCTGAAATACACTGTGGTTAGCAATAGACAACCACACACACACACTGTAGGCCAGGTGCTCTCCTGGGCAGTCAAGGGATGACATAGAATTTCACTGCCAAGGAGTTCCCGATGCCCTTCCGAAACAAGACACAGAAAGAGTAAAAACTCCAACCACACTAGCATTCTACAAGTTTTGGAAACACTATTGGGAAAAAGTTAAGCAATGTAGACTGTGGCTAGACCATGAGAGCCTTGACCCTCCATAGCCATGGGCAATGGGGAGCCACTGAAGATTTTTTTTTGAGGAAGGGAAATGACATGATGGAAGCTGCTCATATATCATTCATATATCACACATATAATCTTGTAATTTAATAAGTAGAAAAAATACTTTTTATTGACCACCTATTATGCGTCAGTCACTATTATTTCCAGGGCTTTACAAATATTATCTCTAATTTTCCTAACAACCCTCCAAGATAGACATGATCATCCCCTTTCTAGAGATGAGGCAACTGAGACTCAGAAACATTAAGGAAGTGTGTGTAGGTCACATGGCTGGTAAGTGATGGATCTGGGACAGTGAATCCAGCTAGCTGGGTTAATATGAGGAAGAGATTCCTGGCAAGGAAATTAGTATAAGGCGCCTGTAGAGTCCAGATGCGAGGTATGGTGATGACGCTGAAGACAGACAAGGTTCTAACGCAGTTCACCACAAAGAGGTTCATCCACTTTTTCAAAGCTATCTAGTGATGATGCACCACCACAGGACAGCAATAAAGTCAATTGCCACACCATGTTAAGGACCTACTATGTGCTGGGTACTATGTGTGAGTGGGGCTAGGGATGCAGAGAAGAATGCAGACAGTGAGTTGTCTATAATCACAAGGCAAAGAAACAGGACAGAGAGAGATCCCCCCTTCTCTCCTTCCAATGACAAGTGACCTCAGACTGCCGGTCTCAGTCCACACACAATACCGGAAACCGCCACAAGGGGTCAGGCCTGTGGTGGCTGCCTCCTCCTTTCTTCTCCTCCTCTTCCTTCTCCTCCTTCTTCCCCAAAAGGCGGCAGTCCCCCAGCGGACCCTGGTCCTGATTCTGAATTATTTGAAAAAAGACTGGCTACACAGTTGGCAGGACCCGGTACAAAATAAAAATGCAGGTCCCGTTGTTCAAAATAATACTAAGAATTTCAGGACAGCAACAGCAGAGCGTTAAACCCACAGCTGAGCCTGAAGGCAGGGGCCCTGCTCAGGGGCACAGGCTGCAAACCCATGAAGCTGACGCGGATTCTAAGCCAGGTCCTACTTCCACAGATGGGTGACCGTTGGATGTGGCCCAGAACGGTGCCGACTGCTTCCTGGAGAATGATTCTTCTGTTCTTGTTTCCTGAGGATCAGGAGATGTACAGCCTACGAGACAGCTTCTCAGGTCCATGAGAGTCAGTGGTAAGTTGTGAGCTCTTAACACAGATGGAGCTGCCCCCACGGCCAGGGCTAACTTTCTCCCTTTCCATTATACGGTTTCCAATGATTATGTGGTACTGTATTCAGTGACAAGGAATTTGGAAGTCTGTCCTCTCAAAGGTTATCTTTAAGTCAGAGAACATGGCAGAGGGATGAGGCGGCAGTCAAGGCTACAATCCTTCCAACTTTGTTTTTTAAGATTTCTTTATTTATTAGAGAGAGAGAGAGAGAAAGAGACTGCAGGGGGAAGGAGAGAGAGAATCCCAAGCAGACTCCCCACTGAGCGGGGAGCCCGATGTGGGGCTCGATCCCACGACCCTGAGATCATGACCTGAGCGGAAACCAAGCCACGCAGGCGTCCTGATTCCAACCTTTAAAAATACAAAACTCTTCCTCAATTGAATATGTACAGCTTGGTAAAAACAAAATGATAATAACAATAAGAAACAACAAATTACAATAAGAGTTTGAATGTTTGTAATTACAAGTGATTATGCTAAATGCTTTTTAAAGATATAGAAATCTTTACAAATCTTGAGATTATTAGAAACCATGTTCATTTGCTTTCACAGAAGGGCTTGCTTCACTCACGCACTCCTCTTGGGAAAAAATATACCTATCAAGAGCTGAACTTCAGGTAGAGAAAGACCAAAACAAGCAAACAAACCCAACTAACTGACCTTCGACGAGTTCCTTTCCCTTGCTGGGCCAGGTGTGCTCACCTGTAAATATAGTGATTGGCCCAGAGGCCAGATGCCCATGAGGTCCTCACAATTCTGGCATTCTGGGACCCCCATGGCAGGAACAGAGGAACACTTCCTCCTCTCCATTCACTGATCCCGCCTCTGCTCCCCTGGAGCACAGACAGACAAACCACAAAGTCTGGCTCAGCAGCTATAAAACCAGCTGACAGCCAGGACACCTGGGTGCTAGTCCGGGCTCCCAATCACTCCCTCAAGGTGTGACTCAGAGCAAGTCACTTCACTGCTCTGAGCCTCGGTTTCCATATCTATAAACTGATTGGTAGATACTTAAGGTCCTTCCTTGTAAGGCACAGGGTCTGGTGTCTAGAAAGTTGTCAATATTTGTTAGTTATGATCATCAGTATCATTAGTAATTCCAATGGTTCCCGGCGGTTTCAAGTAAGAAGATGCCTTCTATAGCAAAAAATGATATCGACCCCCCTCCTGACTAAAAGGTTTAACACTTAACCTCAATCAAGTGGGAAAATACAGAATATCAAAAAGTCTCTTTGAATTTTTGTTCAGTCCATCAAAGCAACATTCATAGATACATGAAAAATCTAAAACATGGCTTCACAATCACCGATACTGTTTGATCCTCAAAACCCTCGTGATGATTCCAAGGACCTGAGCTGGGGACCCACTGCTCTGTGCCACCTGCCGGCCCAGTAGGTCCTAATCCACTGCCATGTCCCCCTTTGGTCACCTAGACTTCCCACCTCCTCCTCCTTGCTCTTACAGCTGCCCTTAGCATACTGCCAAGACCTCAAACTCAAGGCAAAAGAAAAAATAAGTATATATGGCATTTGGAGCTGAGTGTGTAACTATTTGTGCATGTCTCTGCCTTTAAATCTTTTTCCTCACAGAGTACAAACATTTGAACGGTAAGAATGCCCAGCCCAGTCTTAGATACATTTTATAATATATAGGAAAAAAGCACAAAACATTAGAGTACTAGAACAGGAATCGTTCTTTAAAACAATGCTTATTCAACTTGAATTTGCATACAGATCACCTGAGGATCTTGTTAAAATGCAGATTCTAATCCAACAGGTCTGGAGAGGAGCCTTAGACTCTGTTTGGAACAATCTCTCAGGAGATATTTATGCTGCCGGTCCACAGAGTGGGATCCAGCCCCATTGCTTTGTGTAAGAGAACTTGAAGATCAGAGAAGGCAAATGTCTTGTCCGGCGCCACACAGCTCGTTAGAGGCGGGGCTGGAAGATGAATTCAAGTTTGTTGACTTTTCGTCCAGAGTTCTTTCTGCTATACCCTGATGTTGTCCTTTCTCTCCAAAAGAAAAAAGTTTTTGAAAAACAAATCTCATTTTCCTTTCCCATCAAAGACAATACACACACACACACACACACACACACACACACACACACATATATATATATATCTCCCCCAGAGGACAGGGGCTAAATCATAGTCTCTTCCTCAGTGTCCAGCTAGGGTCTTGAAAACAAGATACTCAAAATAATACGTGTTGATGGATTATGCAATCGGGGGAAAGAGGACTCTTCTGATTACAGAAATGCCTTCACCTTTTTCCTCCCTTTTTCATTCCTTTAAAGACACCCTCCTAATCAGCTACCCCATGTCTCCAAAACTTTCTGTTAACTCCATACTAAGTTTTCCCCAGAGGTATTTTTCTAAATTAAAAATCAATTTATTGGGAGAAAGTTCAAAACAAGCTATTATTCTAAATCAATATTTAGGGAGGAGATAAGGGTTTTTATCCCGGTATCAGCAGGAGATTTTATGTTCCCAAATACACTTTGCACTAGACCGTTTCAGGCACGTAAAGTGCTTAAAGAGCTGCACTCAGCAGTCTAAGTGTTCATACGGAGCAGCTTCAAAGCCTCCCTCAGCCTCCCATCTTTCAGAAATCACTCCCAAAGGCTTCTGTGGCTTTGAACTATATCTTAACGATCTTAAGAGTTCGAGAAAGCTTGTTCCATGACATTACTTAGCTAGGGCCCACGTACGTAGTAGGTCCACGCTATGTCCCTGACTGTCACATCTGCCACCTAGAGCCAGGTTTTCAACAGAACTTTCTTAAGAAGGTCAGAAAACACAACCTCACAAGGAAGAAAAACGGGCAGTATTTCGGCTGTTTCAAATTCTTACTCTCTTCTACCACTTGGTTAAAATTAACAAGTTTAGTGCAAATAATTTGGGTTTGGTTCTTGCCACACTTAGGAAAGCAAGAGGACAGAAAGGTAACACTTCAATCAGAAACTAATTTTTCCCCTGGCAAGAGGAAACATCAGCAAAGCTCCAAAGCCACAGAAGCCGGCTCAGTGGGGCTTCTGATGGTTCTAACCGGAGGAATGTAATCCACCAGCCCCCTGGAGCTCTGGCCTGGCTGCCTGGCGGCAAACCCTCCCACTCTAGGCTTCCCGAACCTGCCCTTTCAACCACAGACTCCCGTTCCCCAGCACACGGGGCTCTGGTTCCCTTCCACAGTACACCGTTCGGATTCACTCCCTGTGTGCTGATGGCTCTGCACACTCAGGCGGCCGCACACCACCGAAGGGCAGCCGGTTCTGGGAGCCACAGCCCACCGTTGGCATTTCCCTTACGGCAAATGTTAGAACAAATTCTAATTCTTCTGGCTATCTGTCTCTCCCTCTCCCCGCTGCCCTGCCAGTTCCACTAGTCGGGGAACCCCTAGAAAACAGGGAGAATGTTCTGGTCCCAGGGTATCCTGGTACTCCATATAGTTCCTGGCACATAGTCAGGATTGTTTTTATTAGTATGTACTGTGAATGTGTTCCCTCCACTTCCCCCATCTGGCTCTCTGCTTCCTCCAGTAGGTGTCTTTAAAAAAATTTAGGGCTTGGGGCGCCTGGGTGGCTCAGATCATGGTCCCTGAGTCCTGGGATTGAGCCCCGCATTGGGCTCCCTGCTCAGTGGGGAGTCTGCTTCTCCCTTTCCCTCTGCCCCTCCCCCTGTTCCTCTCTCATTCTCTTTCTCATACAAATAAAATCTAAAAAAAATAAAAACCTAAAAAAATTTAGGGCTTGGGGCGCCTGGGTGGCTCAGGTCATGGTCCCCGAGTCCCAGAATTGAGCCCTGCATTGGGCTCCCTGCTCAGCAGGGAGTCTGCTTCTCCCTCTCCCTCTGCCCCTCCCCCTGCTCCTCTCTCTTTCTCTCTCTCTCATATAAATAAAATCTAAAAAAATAAAAACCTAAAGGGCACCTGGGTGGCTCAGATGGTTAGGCATCTGCCTTCGGCTCAGGTCATGATCCCAGGGTCCTGGGATCGAGTCCCACATCGGGCTCCCTGCTCCTTGGGAGCCTGCTTCTCCCTCTGCCCGCCCCCCCCCCCCCCGTCTCTCATGAATAAATAAATAAAATCTTTAAAAAAAATTTAAAAATAAAAAATAAAAACCTAAAAAAATTAGGGCCTGAAGGGCAGTCAAGCCACCTCATTTTACAGATGAGGAAATTAAGTATAAACTTCAAGGGATGTGGTGGTCCTGTTAGTGGTCTAGCTGGAAAAGATGCGCAACCTCTGGCATCTGCTGCTTAACTATCCCAGTTCCTCCTTTTCTCTGTTTCCAGGCCAGGCAGCAGGGCACAGAGAGTCACCACTGGTGAGAAAAGGAAGTTGGCTCATCGGTGGCCTAGGCTGGAGCCCATGAGAGCGGAGTTCTACTCCAGACTCCAGCCCTCTGGAATTCTGGGTGGTTAATTCCAATCAACACCAGTGTGGGCCTCAGGCTGCCCACCTGTAAAATGGTCATCTTAGCTCATAGTTATTGATGCTTACTATGTACACTCAGTGTGTGCCAGTGGCCCAGGAGAGTATTATCACAGTTCATCCTCACCAAAAGGTAATGGGGTAGGCATGATTTGCACCCCAAGTTTTATAGATGGGGAAACTGGGCTTTGGAGGTTTGCCCAAGGTCACAGATAATTGAATGGATTTAGCTGACTCCGGAGCCAGTATTTTTATTTTGATCTAATTTCACTTTATCGGGGGGGGGCCCTCGAGCCGCAAGAAAAGGTAACAGTGAGGAAGGTCTTCACTGGGGGCATAAAGGAGGTTCACCCCCACGCTTCCTGTTCCCAGCAGTCACCCCTCGTCCTTACCTAATTAAGTGCATTAGCGGCAGCTCTGCCTAATCCTAGGTGCACACAAGGAGAGACAGGATTCTTTCCCTGGGGGCTCTGCTTCTCCTGAGATTTGCCACAGTCCCCAGGAGGCTGTTATCCCAACCCCAGGGGAGGGCGGCATCACAGCCAAGATGGAGCTTATCACAGGAAGCCACTGGCACGCTGGGGAAACAAAATGCAGACTGCATGACTCAGGTCGGTCACAGGCACCAGATGATGTGCCAGCTAGATGGGTGCACGCCTGCCAGTCATCAGCAAGTGACAGCGAAGCAACTACTACCTCTGCATTTTCTGGAGGTCCCGGGAAGGGCAGCAGCAAGCATTCAAATTAAATAATACATCCGGAGCATCTCCGAAGGGCATTCCCAAGAACAAGCATCACTGCGTTCCCAGCACTTAGCACTGGGCCTGGCACAGAGCAGGTGTTCGATCAGTTAATGGAACAAGTGACTAGTGACCCACCCCCATGGTGGTGGAAGCAAAGTATTCCTCAGCAGAAATGAAACCCAGTTTGGGATAGGTCCTACCACCTCAGTTTTCCCATTCTATAGTCCCAGATAATAATACCCATCTCTCCAAATCCCCACGATTTAGCCATTCATCCTATGGGACTCCAGGACAAATGCAGAGAATGAAAGATTTAATAGAATAATTTGAAAGGCTACAATTATTTAGGGCCACTTATGTAAAAGTTATTGAGCAACTACTACCTATCCAATGCAAAGTTAGAGGAACCTACCATAAAATTTTCGGTTTGGGGATTGCAAGGAGCCGGGTCTTAGGGAAGAGAGTGGACTAGGGGTTTCAGGACCTCACGCGATTTCTTCAGAAACGTGAGAAGCCTCACCACCAACGATACCTCACGGTTCTTTGATCTGGCAGAGACATGCTTTCTAATTCAACTGGATACTGTCATTAACTCACCCTCAGAGACTTTAACATAAAACAAAATGTCAGGAGGGGCGCCTGGGTGGCTCAGTCAGTTGGGCTTCTGTCTTCGGCTCAGGTCATGATCCCGGGGTCCTGGGATCGAGCCCCGCATCGGGCTCCCTGCTCCGCGGGGAGTCTGCTTCTCCCTCTCCCTCTGCCCCTTCCCCTGCTTGCATTCTCTCTCTCTCTCTCTCTCAAATAAATAAACAAAATCTTTAAAAATACAATAAAATGTCAGGAAAGAACAAAGGAAATTATATAAGTTACAAACTTTCATTTCTCTCTCATTGTCTTCCCAAGAGGCTATGAAGGAGAACTGACGTAATAGTAGTAAAGTAACATTTCGTGGTGTTATGCGGTTTGCAGCATCCTTTCACCTAATTTTTCACTTAGTAATATCCCTAACAGTTCTCTGAGATTTTATTAGCCCATTTCACAAATTAGGAAGCTGAGGCCCAGAGAGGTTAAGCACCTTGCCCAAGATTACACAGCAGGTGAATGGCCCAAACCCAGATTTTTTTCTCTCCAAACCATGCATTCTTCCCTTTGCGCAGGGCCGCCTCCTATACACACTGCTGCCTCTCCCCCAGTCATCTGAACGCTTCGCTTGTTGCTGCTGATGCCTCAATCTCATTATCTATGAAACAGGTATGATGATAATACAGCCTGCCCAATGGGGTTGTGAGGTGAGGCTTGCCTACCACCTGACAGACAAGTAAGCACTCTGCAAACATTCCTAGTGCTAACAGATGCAGTCGCTGTGGTATTGTTAACTGAGAACACACTCCCACTTCCAGGCTTTTGTACTCGCTGGCGCCTCCTGGAGGACTCCCTTTGCCACCCACAGCCACAGTGCTCACTCCTTTACCTCCTGCAGGTCTCTGCTCAACAGTCACTTCATCCCAGGGTCTTCCCTGCCACTCCACACAATGGCGCCACTCCCCTTCTCGCAAGTTCTTCCGCCCAGCTTCCTTTTCCTCAGCGCTTACTGTGACCTGATAGAACATATATTTCTTCATTTTTAGACTTCTCCATGAGCAGGGTCTTTGTTTTGTTTCCTGCTTCACCCCCAGCATCTAGAACAGTGCCAACCCATAAATATTTGTGGAGTGAAAAAAGGAAGCCCCATGGGTCCCACCAAGAAATGGAGACAAACTCTTGCTTGCTATCTGACCCTTGGATCTCAGATAAGACTTGAAAGTTTACCAGGAGTTTTTATATCCCTCATCTCCTTTAATCTTCCATAATCTTCAGGGAAGGAGTTATAATCCCCGCCACAGAGACAAGATACCAGAACCCAGAGCAGGGCAACTTCCGGGAGAGGCAGAGGCCCGGCTTGGGTTCTGAACCCGAACCCAGCCTCCAGCACTCAGATGGAAGGGTCTCGGCCTCCCTCTGAGTTGTTTGGGCTAGGGAGGAGCAGCTGAGGTTCTCTGAGAAGGGCTGGTTTACGGAAAGGGGCCTGGGAAATAAATGCTTTTTATCACTCAGTTGAGCACCAAACATTGCAGACAGTAGATTCTCGCTAACTCATTTGTCTAAATAAACTCATCCATTAGGATCAATGGTATAAAAAATGCATTATGGGTTATTGTTTGAGGGCCTCCCAGACTCCTGCTCTCAGTGAAGCCTCCCTGAAACACCTTTCCTGATTCCCTCTCAGTCAGTCCAACCCCAGGCCCTGATGAGCTGCCCAACCCCCACGTGCTCAGAACCGGTGCCCATGTCCTCATTGTTCAGCGGTTGTGCTCCCCACAAGGCCAGCCGTGGAGCTCCCATCAGAAGTGCGGGTAGCCCCAGCCCAGCACCTGGCACCCTAGAAGCCTTACTCAGTGCACATGCTGACCAGCTACCCTCCTAACACTGGGAGGGCAAGAACTGACACAGGCCCAGCCCTTCTTCTCCCCGACCACGGCCTCAGCAGCCAAGAAACCTAACCAAAGCTTTGTTAAGCTCCCTTTCCTCTCTCCTGCGTGAAGGAAAGGTGGCCCAGCCTGAAGTAGATGGTTTGAGGGATTTAAAAAGAGGTGCTGTACAAAATGCAAAGACGTGCAGGCCTTTCGGGCCAGATTTGCCTCCAGATTGCTTGCAAGTTCAAAACTTAAGAGAACTTTCCCCCCCTGCTTATTAAGCTAAAGAAGAGAGAGTAAGAGCTCCCCAGGGGATATTTCCCTAGTAATGAGACCTTTTGAAATTCCTGAAGAAAGAAAGAAAGGGGAGGGAAGAGCAGAAGGACCAAAGGAGGGAGGAGAAGGGTTGTCAGGGCAGGGAAGAATCACTCACCACCCCCTCTCCTCGGCAGCCCTCACAGCCCAAACCCGCCTGTAGGCTCAGCCGTGGTGCCCTCTCCCCTGTGGCAGGGGGCCAGTATCTCCCACACCTTCGCTCAAACATACTGGACATGAAAGAAGAGAAAGAGGAGGACCATAAGGGAGAATTTTAATTTGTTGCCATTTAAGGGCAGAGTGACCCTAACTTATAGCAGCAGAACTCAGAGTTATCACAGATTTTTTTCATCTCAGGAAAACAGCCCAGCTCTCGAGCTGCTCACTGCTCCCCTGCAAACAGAGCCCACAGCAGGTTTAATTGAGTCCAGATTGACTTTTTACGGGGTTGAATTCCTCATCTTCTGGAAGAGATAGCCTTGAGATTTTCAGTTGTTCAAAGATGCAGTTTTAAATTGCCAGACAGTAAGAGCAGAGCAAGCTGGAAGTATCCCCGGCTCCAGGAAGTGAGACCAAAGCTTAGTAAAAGTAAGTAGAGTCGATTCAGTGGCCACCACGCACCGTACTGGCTGGGATCCAGACTCAGCCCCTACTCGAAGGAGCATCCAATCCAGTGATAGAAAAAGATCATAGTTGCTCAAATAAATATTTAATTACAAACTACAATGAAGAGTATTTAAAAATATAGGGTCCTATCAAAATACGTGGGAACCCAGTCGAGTCTGGCCAGGCAGGGAAAGGACAGTGAAACCAGAGCATTAGGACTGGTAGCTGATAGGTTGAGGAAGGACGTTTCTGTGGGAAGGGACAGCCCACGGAAAAGCCACCACATTCAAAGGTGCCAGATGAGACCGAAGAGAGGCGGAAGACAGACTGACAAGCCGGAAAGTCCTGTCAGCGTATCCTTGGTACCATTTTTGGTTGTGCCCCCATCCTCTCCCTCCCTCCTTGATCTCTTTAGGACTTGATTCCCCACTGGCCCAACAGCTGTGCATTTCCTTCTGGATACCATGCATCTCTCCCTCCAGCCCTCTTTGCAACATCCACACGGACACCTTTTCACTTAGATCCCTTTTGCATTTTCAGAACAGCTCCCATGCAGTCATTACGTCTTGCGCAGTGCCCAGCTCTGACAGCAGGAGGCACGCAGGTGTCCCTTCTGTCCAGCTTGGACCACTCCCGACACTGCGTACTGGAGAGAAACAAATTAGTATTGGTTCGCCATCTCCAACTCCTCCAGAAAACCCTCCCAGTAGTTGTGAACAATGCACACTTCTCTCCTTGATCTACAAAACTTCCTGCTTGCACCTTCCTTGTGGCACTCAAGCACACTGAATTCAGCATTCACTCAACACATACTTGGTGATTCGGAATGTGCTGGACCAGACAGTAGTTAACTGGCATAAGATCGGGTCCCTGCTCACAAAGAAGTGAAGGGAAAGGAAAGCGGCTGGTTAGAGGACATCTGAGAAGTTATTTAACATCTCTGAGCCTCAGTTTTCTCTTGGGAATAAAAGTGTGACTTCCTTTTATGAATATAAATATAAACCTGTATAGAAAAGATGACCAGAGAGGATCTCTGAATGGTAGGATTGTGGGTGATTTTTGTTTTCATACATTTATGATTTTGTCCTTATTGGACATCTACTTTCTCATGAGAAAAAGCACTAAGAATGCTCCCTTCGGGTTGAAAATAATAATGACACCATTTCATTTTGTTGTGATCATCAGTGAGGTAAGTTTGTGTGTGTGGTCAGGACACGGTCGCTTCACCCAAAGCAGAGTCTCCAGACTCTGAGCAGAAAATCTCAGAGACGTGGAGAGGATACTGGGCACTGCCAGACCTCTCAGCAATGCCTGCCCTGGATATCAGTGTCATTCCCTCCCTCACACTAGCTTCTTTCCAGGGCAGAGACGTGGCCGAGGGCGTCTCCTAGCTTCCCTGCCCCAGAGGGCCACCCCTAAGTCCCAGGGATGGACTCTGGTTAGCCCGGAGGCTAGGAGTCAGAGGTTACGATTGGCAGTCTCCCCATAACAAGGTGGCAGTACAGGCAAAAGCAGTTTCTTTTCCCAACCGATAAGGAGCAGAAGTAAGAAGTGAGGGGAGGGGGCAACAATTCTGGAGAGACAAAATAATAGGGTTCTGCTGCAAAACACAAAATGTCTTGCCAGACGTAGGCCCCATCGTACATGCTCAATAAATGATGGTGACTATGGTTACAAAGATTAAAGTCTAGGTGTTGGGCTAAGTCAAAATAAGTGCGTGTGGTTTAGGTGGCGTTTCTGGAAATGCTGGGTGAATGTGGGGGCACAGGGCAGGGAAGGGCAGAAGGTGAATTCTTGAATGCGGAAGACTGGGGGTTGAAGAATGAGATTTTGGCAAGGAGAGATGGGGAGAAAAACCAGCGTGACCCTGCTGTGCCAGGGAGGTGGGGCAGGTGCTAGAGTACCCAGTTTCTAAAAGCTGCAAGACAGAAAAAGAGCCCTAAACAAAGATCAGAACAGACAGCTTTGATTCAATGTTATTCTCATACCATTTGGGGGTCTCAAC
Source organism: Eumetopias jubatus (assembly GCF_037043125.1). Taxonomy (NCBI): domain Eukaryota; kingdom Metazoa; phylum Chordata; class Mammalia; order Carnivora; family Otariidae; genus Eumetopias; species Eumetopias jubatus. Next base: position 55,113,339 of record NW_028274810.1, read on the forward strand.
CTTGCCTCCCTAACAAAAAGAATGAACATCCTACGGGAGAGGGTACTGCCATATATTTTTTCTGCATCCACTTTAGTTGCTAAATAAGTATTTAACCAAATGGAATTGCCAGTGACTTCTTGGTAGTTTACACAGGACACATCACTCGACAGGTGAAGGGTCTTTGCCTCCCAGGTCCGTTCTTTCCTTCGCTCCTCTACACCCACAATGAGCAGACACCAACTGTTGTGTTGATTTGACTCTATGAGTCTGGGGGAAGCCACTTTCACCAACGTCCTGGGTTAGTTGAGAAACTTTCTAAACCTGAGGCAAAGATGTGGGAGGGTTATTTATAACACATTTCGACCCTCTCATCTGTGTATATAGTTTTAACCCCAACACAACCATGAAACCTGGCAATTACTCCTTAAAAAAAAAATCAAGTTGTAAGCCAGTGTAAGGGGGGGGAATGCTTTCCTCCCCACACTCAGTGCTACTTCTTGGGGAGGGAAACAAATTAGTGCTAAGTGCTGGACTCTCTCTGCCCCTTTACTAGCTACTTCTTGCAGGAGCTTGCACCATATGATACAGTGACTCATTGATGAACTGGGTAGAACAAACAGGGCATGCTCAGCTCCGTTCCTCCCTTGCTCAATGGGAAAGAGAAATGCCCTTTATCAGGTGTCCCCAGGGAGGTCCCCCCCACCAGCAGGTTGTGACTCTGAAGATTTTCTGGCCACAGGCAAAGCACTTGATTCTTTAGTTTAAGAACACCAGATGTCAGTGAGCAGAGGGCTGTGAGCAGCAGAGAGAGAAAGAAGGTAACCCACCAGTACATTAAGAATATCATCAAAAACTGTTGCTTCTTGTTGTCAGCAGCCTACACAGCTCCTCAAAAACAGGCAACATTTGGGGACTGGAAGTTCTTTGAAGGGAGGAGGTAAACAGCCGCCACTAAGTTAAGCACTACTTTCTTAAGGCATGCCTTCCAGAGGAATCCATAACTTTCATCACACAAAAAGTTCAGGTGGGGAAAAGAAAAACAACCAATTCTCTGCAGGGAGTATGAAAATCATGTAAAAACTATTAAATACCCAAGTTGGAGTAAAATCCAAGAGGTGAGGATATAATCTCTCTTACGGAGAGAAAGCAGAATAAATTGCTTTGCTGTACACTTTAAACCCATCAGGAAACGGGGCCAGTTTCCCACGAAGAACAGAGAGGAGCCTTTCAAGGAACTCTAGGATTTCGGGCAGCAGGATCTGACTTTACCTTAGGGTGTTTAACCCTCACAGAGCATAAGAAAGTCAGGTCCTTGACAAATATTAATATAATTATAACCTAAAAGTTCCAAGTGCTAGGAAGGTCTGCCCCAGAGATGATTATGTTATAAAATTGATTATATTATAAAATAAAGGTCAACAAGGTGCTAAGTTTCAGCAATTTTGCCCCATCACATCCTAGGTAAAGCTCAAAGGAGGAAGCACCCTCTTGCTGGTCTCCATTTAAGTCGCAGGAATAGGTGAGAGGACACAGAGAAACATGCCCCAGGTACCGTACAAGCTTCCCACCGTCCCCCCCTCCCCCAACACCGTCAAGCACCATAAACACCATTGTGCCTCCCATTTTACAGGTGAGGAAAGTGAGTCTCAGAAAGGTCAAGTAATTTGCCGGCAGGGAAGCAGGGAACCCAGCTTCACACTAAGACCTTCTGAGGCCAAAGCCCTTTCCCCAGTGGCTCTTCCCCCTGCTGCAATCATCAACCACTCAGGACACTCCTGGTCTGTAAGTAACTTCTCTCAGTCTATTAGCAAGTGAATTTTCTTGGCTTACAGGAATCCTAGCTCCAGGTCCCATCTACAAACGCCTCACAACCATTTCTGAAAAAAATAGCTAATTTAAGGAGAATCAGGTAATTTGTTTGCTAGTAAAAGTACAGTGAAAGTAGACATGTATTGGTCTCTTAGAGTTACGAATCCCAAACACAGGTAGTCTTTTAGAGCAGAAAGCACTATGGGCCTGAAGTCAAAGAGGCTGGGTTTCCGGCAGATACAGTGACCTTAGGTGAGCTGCCAACATCACGTGCCTAATTTTAAAAGGAAGAGAGAAAGAGAAAGAAAGAAATCCCGTTTCATTGGATTATTCGGAAAATCCCGTTTTATTGGATTATTTGGAAAATTAATGATGACGTTTTACGTGAAATAATTTTGTAAGCTGCAAAACTCTATACAAATGGAGGATTTCATTATAATTATTTTGACTCAGCTATTTGGCTGGGATCTTACAGAGAATTTGAATCATCAGACAAATTTAAAAAAAATACTGAGCTGCATGTGGTTGGCATAATGCTCAAGGAAGGACGAAGCCCGGGACTCAGAATAACTAGGTTCAAATTCTGTTTCTCTCACTTAACTTGCTCTGTGACCTAGAGCAGGTTACTTACCTTCTCTGTACCTCAGTTTTCTTATCTGGACAATGGGGATAATAATTCATGCCTACCTCATAGGGTTCCCTGAAGACTGTGGGAGTTAAAATACTTAAACTACATAAAACGGTTCTTGGCAGACAGGATGCTTCATGTGTTCATCATTATGATGCTATTATGATTTTCATCAAGGAGGCGAAATGTGGACAGGGATTTAGCAGCCTGCGCTACAAAACAAAACTGCTACAGCAGACGTCCTATACTTTGACAAGCAGCCTGAAATGGACTGCACTTTAACTCTCTGGGACACTCTTTTGGAGAGAAAAGTAAGTCCTCATGCTCCCAGTAAAACCCTGCTCCCCCACCCACCCTCCTTCATATGCAAAAAACATAACTGGCACCACTCAGGTGGTGCTCTCTCATCCCATGAAAACTAGCCTCATTCCAGGGTGAAGGGCCAGTGAAGAAGCCAGGACAGCTCGGGCAGGTTCATGGAGACTGGAGGAGCTACAGAATGTCTAGCTCCTCTCCTCCTGTCCCCTTCTTAATCTTCCCCATCCTTCAAGGCTTGCATCATATCCCGCTTCTTCCTGAAAGACCTCTCCCTCCTCAGCATTTTGCATCTATAATTGCCAACTCTGTACTCACTGGGTGTATAATTATTTCACAAGTGCCTCTTTTATCGCCCCTAAAAGGTAAACTCCCCAAGTGCTAGTCGTAGGGCTCCTAGATTCCCCACAGTGCTTAGCACAGCACTAGAGACATCGTATATGTGCCATAAACGATTTGGGAAGGGGTTTAATTCGCTGGAAGGAGCCCAGACTCCATGTGAGCTGGTCAGATGCCAGCTGGGTCTGGACCTCTCCTCCGCCTCCCCAAGCCCATGGCAAATGCTGCTACCAGGTCACAGCATTCCCTCCCAGATCCTGCAAGAAACCTCAGAATCCTTCTCAACCCTGCTCCACAGGCAGCCAATACCAATTGACTGAGAAAAATGAACCCATTGTGCCATCTCTGCTTCCTCGACACTTCCTTCATGGAGTCTCCATAGCATGGGGACTTAACCACTACTGTCATAATGGTTGTACAGAGCTGTTGACTTGTCTGCCTCTACCAGGCCAGTGGCTTTCAAGCTTTTGAGCGTGAGCCCAATAATAACCCAAATCAGTATAGCTAGCAGAACTGAAGCTAAAATTTCCTAAAACAATACTCATTTTGTTAATGCAATGCACTCTGAAATTTCCTATTATATTCCGCTTAAAAACGCTCGTCCTGACTGCTACACTATGAGATGGAGAGATACATTGATAAGGATATGGATGGAGATATATAGATATATATAATGTCAGTTAAGCTAACATTAGCAGCTGTAACTGACAAAACTCTGAAATCTGTAAATACCATAGAAGTTTATTTCTTGCTCACATAAAAAGTAAACAAGTGTGGACTGGCAGGGGGCTTCTATAGTTATGGGATGACGGGAGGGTTCCAGGCTGTTTCTATCTTGTGTTATCTTCAACACATGACTTCTAGGTTACCATGTTCAGGATCATAGTAATCCTGCCTGGGACGTTTTTTAAGGGCCAAGCCATTAAGTGTTACTTGTGTTACTCATTGCTTCCGATCTCATTCCATTGGCTAATATTTAGTCACATGGCCTCACTTAACTACAAGGGAACTGGGAAGTGTAGTCTGACCAAGCTACCGAGAAGAGATGGAAACAGATTTTCTGATCAGCTAGCAATCTCTGCCAGAGATCTGCCGTTTGAAAAACCCTCCAAGGCAAGGACCTAGGCTTATTCACCCTATATCTCTAGTGACTAGCAAAATATTCGGCTCACAGTAAGTGCATAGAAAATATATGATCCGGGCGCCTGGGTGGCTCAGTTGGTTAAGCATCGGCCTTCGGCTCAGGTCAGGATCCTGGGGTCCTGGGATCTAACCCTGTAACCCTGCATGGTCAAGCTCCCTGCTCAGCGGGGAGTCTGCTTCTCTCTCTCCCTCTGCACCGCCCCCCTCCCCCCCCCCCCCCCCCCCGCCCTGCTCCTGCTCTCTCTGGAGCACACACTCTCTTTCTCAAATAAATAAATAAAATCTCAAAAAGAAAAAAATGTATGATCAGTGAGTGAATGGGGAACATGATAGATCCTAGCCAGACTCCAGGAGGGTTACACTTCATGATTAGGCATCATGATTCTCTCCAAATTCACACCTGTGCAAATCCCCTTCCCCACCCAAAGCAGAGCTGAGTCCAAAAATCTGGATTAGGACAGGTGGGAAAGATACCAGAGAAACTGTCTTAGTGTCCTTTTCATTTAGGGACTACACAGCCACTTACTCCTTCCAACCCCATGCCTATTGAAAAGGAACACGGGAAAAATTAAGAGCACAGGCTTTTGAGGCTGATAAATGATGGTGGGGCCTTTCTCTGGCTACGTAACCACAGCAGAACTATCACGGAGCGCTCACTATGTGTGCGGCAAGGTGCTAAGCATTTTCCACGAGTTATCCCCGCTGCACCCTCACAATAAGCCTATGAAGGACGCTAATATTCTCTCTCCAATTCCCTGAGTGAGAACTGATGTCTTCTAACCCTGTGTTCCCAGAGCACTTTTTCCACAGGCCTTTCCTGTAATTCACTCATGGGAGAGCTGGCTGGCATATGGAGGTATATGTCTGTTCATCCAGCGTCCCCAATTATACTTCAAAGACAGTGGAAATAACATACACTTGAGAGTCAAAACACCTATTTCAAACGTCTAGGTTCAAATGCCACATCCCAACTTAACAGTTTGTGTTCACCAAGACATTGCCTGAGACTCAATTTCCTTATCTGTAAAATGGGATCAGAGGCCCAACCATAAGGGCTTCTGGAACATAGAAACCTAATATCTCTAAAGAACTAGGCCTGGCACATACTAAGTTCTTCAAAAAGTGAGAATTTCCCTTCTCCATCTCTCCTGGAGGGCGAGGGTAATGTCTTATTCCTGGGCACCAACACCGTATTTGCACAAAATAAATATATAATAAATGTTAGTGGCAATGCATTGAATGACAAGATTTACCATTAAAAAATAAAAATAAAAAGCACAAACCGTGCCTTGGTCTTTAGAAGTTCTTTTTATCTCCCCTCCCCCTTCCCACACTTCATTACTCTTCTCTCTTTGGGTAATGTGGTACTCAGAAATTCTTTTTTTGGTACTCAAAAATTTTAAATGGCTAACAGAGCACCTCAAGATTCTTTCCTCCGGCCATTATCCTTCTCTTTTAAGTTGTGCTCAGAAAGATTATTTGGATATTGGAGCTAAAAACGGTCAGATTACAAGTGGAGGTCCCTGAAATGTAACATTCCCCTTTGCAGGATTCTGGAATTACACCAAGCACCAGGGAGGGGTTGCTCTTCCCCAGAGAGCTCGCTGTTCTGAAAAAAGCCTTTGTTTTAAGCCTTGCAAAATGGCACTGTGGAATCTCCCATCCGGGTCCCCAGCACTGGCCTGGGTACTGCTCAGTTCTAGAGTGTCTGTCTACAAGCTCCTTGTAAAACAAAATACTCACGGGTCTTAAAATATTGGAAAAACTGCGCTGAGTCTTGGTTCATATCTTACAGCATAATGATCATTGTTGTGAAGCCAAATTTTGTGATTTCTCCAGCAAGGCCCTGATAATGACAGTAGCTAGCACACTTTGTGTTTACCAGGCCCATGGCACTGTGTTAGGGGTCTTATGTTCATTTTTCCCTTTAATTCCCACAAAAACCCAGTAAGTCAGACAGTACTGTTATCCCCATTTTGCAGAGAAGGAAACCGAACCTCAGAAGTTCAAAGAACTTTGCCCAAGTTCACACAGCCAGCAGGCAGCAACGCCCCAGTTCAAACCCTAGTCTGTCAGGGTCCAAATCCCGTTCCATTTCTGTTACTCCGCATTACCTCTTTAAATGGCTATAAACGAAGGTCCTTTCTGTATAGCAATACTAGAGAAAATAAACAACTTGAACTGGCTGATCTTTTAAAGCCCCTTCCCCCTCTTAAAAAAAAAAAAATCTATGGTTCTGTGGAGGGAAGGGAAAAAAAAGGAAATGTAAGGAGGCCAAACATTATGAGTCTTGGCTTATCAGTATTTAATAACAGCTTTTGGATCAAAACTCTACAGAACCTTATTTATGGACAGACAGTTACTGTTAAGCAGAGCGTTTTTATACAACCTTTTCATCTGAGGATGTTGTAGCCTTCTACTGCCTTTCTATTAGTGAGAGATGGGGTGTGAAATCTGCTGGCCCTGCCAAGATTATCCCATTAAATTATCTGCCCTCTTCCAGTGTAATTCACTCAGGGGCAACAGTTTGAGACTTGGGCCGGTGGATGTCCCTGCCTGGGTGCTTGGAGGGGGAGGTGTGAAGGAAAACGTTCAGGTGGTGGGAGCATCCCAGTGACATAACATCGATCCACGTTTCACTGCCTTACCAAAATAAAGTGGATGCCACAATTATCCCATTCCTAAACAAACTGAAAACCCCAACCGAGCTTACTGCAACAAAGAGAGAGCCTTTTTACTGCTGTTTATTTTTATTTTGTATTCGTTAGCTTTTTAGATATTCCTGGCATGCAAGTCAGGCTCCGTGTAACAAGCAGCTGCATTTAGTTAAGGATTTCGAAGAGTTTGCCCCAACCCCCCACCCCACCCCCGTCCCCTCCCCCTCAACTCCAGAGAATTTTCTCAGACTCCTAGAAGACTATTCCTTTCTCTTCGTGGGTCTACAGAACAGTTTCTCCTGTCACACCTCAGGGGAATTGGGAAGGCCAGGTTGAGGCCCTTCTGTTTGAGAAGAAGGCCTCAGAGACTTGAGTGTTCCCTAGCTGGGGCTGGATTTGCCAGGGTCTGGTCTACGTGGGGACCTTGGGGCTGGCAAGCCAGCTCTCCCACTGAAGAGTACTCCAATAAATCACTCCGCTCAGCCTACAACACCAGGTGTACACCAAGATGCAAATGCAAAGGCACTTCATCAAAATATAGCTCATCACTGGTTGGAAGAAACTGCCAGACACACTCCTCAAACCGCATCAAAGTTGTAGTTCAGGACAACAGCGTACTTCCTCCTGATCAGAGGTGCAGACCACCAAAGAACCTTCCGGTCTATCCCTGAGTCACAGCAAGACTGGCTCAGGGAACTCCAGCACAGAAAGAAAAACTGAAGTTGGCTATCTCCAATCATTTCTTGTAACCCCTAGATAGAGCTAAGAAAGCATCCCATTGCTCTTGTAAAACATGGGGAAATGGCTCCTTTGGCCCATACATAGCATAAATTCTAAGACAAACCAGGAGAGACTGTCTAGGGCAGCAGTGAAGAGCATGAACTCAGGGTTTGGAAGCCCAGCAATGCCATTTCCTAGTCATGCGACCTTGAAGAAAGTCACTTAACCTCTCTGTGTCTACCTTAAAATGAGCTAATTATGCCAGCCCCCTCATAGATTTGTGGTGAGGATTCGGTGAGCTAATATTTGCAAATTGCTCAAAACGGTCACTGGCCCATTGTAAGGATTACCCAAGTGTTTGTTAAATAAATTGTATAAACAGAGGCATTTCAGAATGCTTGGATTCAGGGAAATACATACTTAGTTGAGGTCAAAGGACTTGGCACCATTCTTTAGCTTCTCCTAAGCCCAATAAAAACTGGCCTGGTGGGAGGGAAACTGCAAAAGTGAGGAGAAGTAGAGACTCCACAAATTGTGCAGATCTAGGCTCAGGCCCAGGACCTCCAACCCTCAAGCCCTTGCAACCTACCCAGGAAGGCAACTTATTGCCCCAGGCATCAAACACTCCAAAACAATGGTTCCTATCTTTTGGGGATTGCCATTTTCTCAGACTATCAGCTTATAGCTAGAAACATACAACCACAAAAATGCACATCGAGTTTTGTATATTATTTCTGGAGGGTTGCATATCCTCAGTTTCAGGTATCCCAACTTAAGACCCTCTCAGCTGGGTGCTCTTCTCTAGCACTTGACACACACGGTTTCACTTTAAAATCTCGTAACAGTCTGGTAAGGTTCAGAAAAACTGGTCGACAACCCCAGTACGCAGCAGAGAAAAGGTTCAAACCTATGTGTTAAACTCCAATGCCTGTGCACATAACCATTTAGCTCTACTATTAAATTCTACTATACTCCCTTCATACTAAACGATGGGGCAACAAAAGGAAAGTCCTTGAAAGTATGTCATGTTACATTTTTACTAAGAAAAGCAAATATGACACCACAATTTTACATGCAACCAAAAAAGTTATTCTCCATTCAACAAAAATCTATGGACCACTTACTATATAGATGCACACACATGTGTCATTTATATGTAAACATACATTTACATCAATATACATATAGGCTACAAAGAATTCCATTCTACATATGATATTATGCAAACTTCTCAAAAATATTCAAAATGGGGTATGTGGTCTCCATCAAACCACAGCCAACATGGATACTAATGGATGCAAGTGACACACCATTTGGAAACTTCAAAGTCTAATTTGAGGGCTGGGCTCACCAGGCAGGAGATGGAGAAAGGAAAATACAGACCAAGGATGAGTTTTTCAAGACTCCTAAGTAAATATCAGAAAAATAATCCCAGCATCAGAGTAGCAAAACAGCCTACCAGGTATGCTGAATCAATACTGAGGATTAAATATTTCCAACACATTGCCAGAGGCAGCTTGACCACACCCTTTGTCTATTGGGCCTCTGTGTGGCTCCCCTAGGGAGGATTTTCAGGCATCTCCAATAAAGTTGGGGCTGGCTGACTTGGCTTTCAGTGTTTTCACCAGGAAAGCTGACAGTCTTATTGCCCTCAAGAGACTCCTATTCTAAAAGTAGACAGGACAGACACCTATTAAAATGCCATTGGAAGGTTTATGAAATGACAGCAAACACAGTAGCAGGCCACCTCCCTCCAACTCTAAGAGGCAAACCACACAATCTACAGGATTCTGAGAAAGGCCCAGGTGGGTTCCTAAGGCCCTGAGCTCTGGGTACACAGTATTAGCGGCTTCAGCTTCCCAGAAAGGTTTAGTTCTAGGTAGGTAGGAGGTACAGGAGGAGATCAACAATGAATAGGCCAGAAAAAGTAAATGTAAAGGTTCGCTCCTCCTAGCTAACAAAATAAAAAAAAAAAAATAATGGCAGAAATACTGAGCATTTTTTTTTATAAGTAACTGAAGCCTGTCTCCCCTTAAGCTGATTTCTTGAGCCACTGGTTGGGTTACCTTAAGAATCCTGAATCAGACGAGAAAATAAATCTGAGTTCCACTGGAAGACTTGTCCCCAGAGAAAAGATCAAGCATTCACAAAAATGGAAAGGGATTTATAAGATGACAAATAAGACAAAAATAACCGATTTGAGCTCACTATTGAAGAGTGGAATAGGAGATACTCTTTTTTTTTCCTTTTAATTTTAAAAGTCTGTAGACAGTTAAACGGCAGAATTTGGCTGATTGTTGATAACAAAATTGTATTACACTCAGCAAAATCATTGCATGGACATTTATTTAAAAGCAGGTGACTAAAGAAAGGTCCACTCCTCCCCCCTCCACCCCCGAGATCCAAAAGCAACCGCTGTTGAAAGGTTATATATAAGTAAAAGAAGTTGAGAGAGGATTATTACCAAATTAATCAAGGACTCAAGCTAAGAGCCCTTCCCTTATTATCTCCACCTCAATTTGCTGGGCAACTAGGCAGCATGGCCCAGTTTTTACTTTTCACCCAGGTGTTGTGGCATGGAGCCAGATGTTTGGCATCCCTGAAGGAAGCAAACATCCATGAGACCAAGCTGTTTACATTTCATTAGTATTTTTCATCAGGAAGGTGCACTCCCTGCTGATGTACATCTTAATTACAATTAGGAGCTCTATTTACCCGGAGGAGCCTCTAGATTACCACAACCACACTACGGGATCAATTACAGAATATTTCTCAGAAAATGCGGTTCTCACTTCCCCAAACTCAACTCTAAGAAATCAAAATTCACACACAACTTCTTTCCAGAGTGTGTTCCTACCGCGAAAATTATGAGCTTGATTTTAGTAAAAACTAATTCTGTAGCCATGGTCTAAGTAAGCAGTGAACATATCTTTTCCCCTCAACTGCTAAATAGCCCAAAGTCTTTTCTTTTCCAAAGCACAGCGCTAACTTAAAAATGAAAGATGCATGATGAAAGAGCAGAAACCTATTTATCTGCACCGGTTTGGGCTGGGAGTGGGGGAGGGCAGAATCCAGGGACTCCAGCACCCCCTCAAGGGATGCATGTTAAAAGTGAGGCCCCAAGACCCCGGAGACTTTACTCAACTTTCCCCCTCCAACCTCCAAAGAATGAATCGGTTGTCTCCACAGGCGCAGCCGGGCTCTTCCCTCTCATTGTGTACCGGCTCAGACGCAGCAAGGATCCAAGCTTCCCGCAGCGAACTAAGACGCTCGGGCTTTCGGTGGAGTCTTTCTCTAACTGTTGCAATTGTCTTTGGAGATTACCAAAATCAAGTATGCATTAGATGGCTTTTCCCCCCTTGCGTGTAACACACACGCACACGCACGTGCACGCTCAGAGCACTGGAGCCGCAGGCCGCCTCTGACAGCACATTTTGCACAAAGTGGCGGCGACGGCGGCAGCGCACACGTTGTGGCCTCCATCGTGAGCCTCCGGAGGCCGGAGAGCCGGGGGCGGCGGATCTGTGAGGCCGCCCGAGCCTCGGGAGGCCAGGGCTTTTGTCTGGGTCGGTCTGCGGGCAGCCTGGGCTCTCCAGGCACCGCTGAAAATACAAACTCCCTCCTGGACCGCGCCTTCCGGGATGGCTGCTACTTGGGGGCTCCGTAGACTTGCCTGAACACCGGTTAGGGCGCTTTAGGGGTCCAGCGAGAGACAGGGGGACCAACGGCTCGGAGGTGCCCCCATCGCCCCATACCCTCCTACCCCTCCGCACTTCCTGTCAGCGCTGACAACTGCTGCTGGGCGCCGAGGAGGAAGCTCCCGGGCGCACCCCCGGACCGCAGCGGGGCTCCCGGGGCAAATCCTCGCCCGCCTCCCCGGCGCCCGGAGTCCCGTTTGCGAGACCCCCGACGGGTCTCCGGCCGCCCCGCCCCCGGCGGGCGCGGTGCTCCCTGGCTGCCCAGCGCCGGGCGGCCGACCGGAGGGTCGCCGGGGACCGAGCGGGCCCCGGAGCCGGCGGACGCGCCTCTTACCTTGGGCAGCGGCCCGGCGCGCAGCCAGCAGCAGCGCGGCCAGCAGCGCCAGGAGCGGCGGGCGCGCCCCGCGGCGGCGCGGCCGGTGCATTCCTCCTCTCGCTGCGGCGGCGGCGGCGGCGACGGCGGCTCCCAGGCCGCGCGCAGAACATCCACGGGCTCTGCCCGGGGTCCCGGCCACCTCGTTCCGGCCGCTCTCCGCGCAGGATGCCGGGGGCGTCTGCAAAGTTCTTTGTCCCTCTAAACCTGCTCCCTCGCTCCGCCCGGCCGCCTCTGGACCCCGTACGCGCGCGGGTCCCTCCTCAGCCCTCCGGCTGCAGCCTCGCCTCCGCCGGCCGGTCAGTCCCGGGCTGTTGGTGTCGCACTCGAGTTCCCCCGGCTCGGACTCTGAGCAGAGCGCGCCCTACGCCCGGGGGCTGCCGTCCCGGGGCTCCCTCGGTGGCGGCTGCGGCGGCTCCTCCCGCTCCGCGCGCTCGCTCTCTGGCTCTCAGCCTCCCTCAACTTGTCACTTTCCACCAACTCTCCAGGCCGGCGCCCGAGCCCCGACCAATGGCAGACGCGGGCCCAGGCCGGCGACCCAGCGCCCTCTGCTGCCGTCTCTCAACACCCGCACCCTCCCTGACTTCCAGAACCTTGTCGCTCCCGCGCCTCCCGCAAACCCACCCCTCCTCCCCCACCGCGCCTCAAACCGGTGGCCGGACCTGGGGGCCCCTCGAGGCCGTTTGACAGAGGGGGACGCCGAGGCTCAGGGAGACTTGTCCCGACTCGCAAACCAGTCCGTGGCTGAATGGCTCCGTTAGGAGACCCAGATTCTAGCAGTCTCAGCTCTGCCACTGTTATATGGGTGCTTCTGGGTAATGAACATTTACTGATACCAGTTTCCCTTTTGATTTCCTCTTTGACACTAGTGATTTATGTTTTCCCATTTTGTCTTTAATTTCTAGTTTCGTTGTATTGAAATCAATTTCATCTGTACCGCTTCCTTTTGGAGATGTGTTGAGGATTTCTCTGTGGTCAGTTTTTGTCAATGTCCCATGGCCTCTTGAAGAAAGGTGTTTTTCTATCTTCAGAATGTGGAGATAGCTACCTCAATTTGATCTTCTTTACATTTATGTTATTTAGGTCTTCTGTATCTCTGCATATTTTTTTGTCCAGCTGCTCTACCATGGGCCAAGGGATCATTAAAAGTCTCCTACTAACAGTATGTTTTGTCTGGGTCTCCTGCTTAAGTGTTACGAATCTGGGGATACATAAAAACACAGGACAGTTTGACTTTCCCTGCGGAGAGGCACATTGGTCATATAAAGTGGTGAGTACCTGCTGTGCTCCAGGCCCTGCTTTAGGCTCTGAGGATGCTAGAGCCATAGGACAGCCGTCAGTTTTGCCTTAGAGGAATACCAAAAACCCAGTCTAGGACACTTACTTACTGAATACTTCCTGCTTTGTGTGCATTTGCTCATCAATCTTCCACTGACTTTTTTTTTTAAGTCATTTCAAATTTTTATGCCTCTGTGTACTTTTACATAGATTGTTCCCATATTACAGTTTTAGAAATTGAATTGCAAAAAGAGAGTACCTGACTTGTCAGCAGTCTCACAGCCAAGCTAGGACACAGGGTCTTTACCATGACAGGGCTAAAAGTTCTTGACTGGAACCGGGCATAGAGCAAGCACTGGGTCAGTGGCGGTGGTCATCATTGCTGCAGCAATCACCTCGAAGAAATCAGCTTTAGGGTTTTATAATGAGCAGTCACCATATGGAGGGCAAGGACCTTATGGCCCAAAGTACGTCCAGCAGGTCACAGACTCTACACACGCAGCCCTCTGCCTTCACGCAGGTGAATGATGAACCCATGTGGGACAAACAGTCACTTATTCGTCTCCAAGATTGCAGGGCAAGAGTGTCCCCAGCTGCCTCGGTTGCTTTCCTCCTTTCTGTCACCCTGACCTGAGGTCAAGGAATGATAGACAGAGAGGCCCCGGGTCAACCAGTTCATTGCCCAAATAGGTTCATCCTCCAAGTTTCTCTGCCTGAGACCCGTTCAGTCCTGTCTCAAATATCTGGTCACTTGCCTGAGGAACTTACTGCACAAGGTTCTCTTGTTAGGAAACTGTCTTTGATGGTCAGTCTCAATATACTATGGTCCGGAATCAGAGGAAATTTGGTGACACTGCACTTTGGTGAATAATCTCCCATGGTCTACAGTACAACACACAGTTGCCAGACAAGGGGCCTTTCCTGTCCACCCACCCTGCCCCCACCCCCACCCCCCACCCCACAACTGCTTGTCCCAGGTATCTTAGGTAACAGACGGCTGCCAGTGCTGAGTATACAGAACTTAATGGCACTTTTATCAGTACTTAAACCTCCCAGGAACTTAATCACAGAATCATAGACGTGAGGAATGTGACAGCTGGAACAGGCCTTGGAAATTAACTAGTATACCCCCTTCAACATTTTATAAAAGAGAAATGTGGGACTCGGGGAGGTGGAACGTCCTTGGCCAAGGTCACACAGCTGGTCAGAGTCAAAACTGGAACCTACATCAACCACTCCAGACCTGGGTAAGCACTTCCTTGGGCATCCCAGATCGCTTCAAGTTTGGCTATAACACACTGGTTTCCAAACAGGTTAGAGAAGGCTCTTCCTGTTTTGTTTTGTTTTTTAAAGGACAAAGGAAATATTTATGCAAGTTCAGTAAATGCCAGTGCTTAGGACCAGGCTGCTGAGGCTCATGCTGCAGTTTTTCTGATCTCTGCTGAGTGACTGTGGACAAATATTTTAGTCCCTCTGTGCTTTGGTCTTTCATCTGTAAAACAGTGATGATAATAATAGTACCTGTTTCATACTGTTGTGAACTTTAAATGAGTTAACTTACAAAAAGCGCTCCTATGAGTATCTCACACAGACTGGGCACTTAATAAATGCTAGGCGTTATTATATTGTTATATTATTTACATACAACGGCTTACTTAGGCCATCAAAATTCCTATGAAGTTAGTCTTGTCTCTATCTTTTACAAACAAAGAAACTAAAGTGAAATGGGGTTAAGAAACTTGCCCAAAGTCACAAGAATTAAGGCAAAAGGGGAGGACTCAAGCCTAAGTCACATCTCTCTCTGCACAATACTCAAGTGGTGGGATGTTTGAAAAACTATAGGCAATCCATAGGTTCCTCTTGTGGGTCTTCAGCGGCCCTTGCCCTCTCCCTTAACCAAGCCAGTGGTGGATACAAATGGATTAAAGAGTCCAAGAGGAGCCACTCTCTTTAGAGGGCTCTACCTCAGGCTCTAAGGTTCTTCTGGAGGCTCTTGCTGCTTAGGGAGGCAGTCATCTCCCCTGGCCTCTCCCACTAGCACATACATGGATGGCTCTGTTTATTATCACCATGGACACCATAGCCCTGGTAAATCATGGTGGGAAGGTGGAGAAGGAACAGGAGAGTGACAAGTCACTGAGGGCAGGTGCCAAGGGGGTGTAAAAGAAACCACCTTACATTTGAAAAAGTTGCTGGAGAGGAAGATTCATTTGGGGCATTTGCTTGATTTACCCAACAAATAGGGCCATCAGTTATTCTTGAAGAAACGGAGTAGCATGGTGGTTACAAATGAAGACTCAAGAGCCAGATCACAGGGATTCAAATCCTGACTTTGCTCTTAGCAGCTGTGAGAACTGGAGTCTAGTATGTCAGTTTCCTCATCTGTAAAAAAGTCATAATAGTCATACCTACTATCTAGCTTTGTTCTAAAGATTAAATTAGTTAAATCTTTAAAAAAAATTAAAAATTAGTTAATATTTGTAAAGGATTTAGCACAGAGTCTATCACACAGTAAGCAGCCAATATTTATTAGCTATTATTATTGGTAACTAAGAACATTGGGCTCTAGCATTAGACAGACCTGGCCAGATGACCTGAATAAGTTATTTTACTTCTTTATGATATGATCTTCTCATGTGAAAAGAAAGAAGAGACAATAATAGAACCAAAATAAAAAGCCATTTTAAGTATAAAATAGGGGCACCTGGGTGGGTCAGTCATTAAGCATCTGCCTTCGGCTCAGGTCATGATCCCAGGGTCCTGGGATTGAGCCCCGCATCGGGCTCCCTGCTCTGCAGGAAGCCTGCTTCTCCCTCTCCCACTCCCCCTGTTTGTATTCCCTCTCTCGCTGTCTCTCTGTCAAATAAATAAAATCTTTTTAAAAAAATAACATAATATACATTATACCTTGAATATAAAGTTCTCAACACTATTTGGCATGGCACCTAGTCAATAAATGTTTGCTTATTATTCTTTTTTTCTTCAAACCTCTACATTATGGGGTGCAGAGAGGCATAAATTTGGTGATCATACAGCCTGGATTTCCAGTACAATCTTGATTTCACATATTTTGTTCCTTTAGCTTCACAGGTCCATTTGTATAGTGGGTAAAAAAGATAATAAAAAGACAAATTGGCTTCTTTGCTATAGTCCATGTGTCCTTCTGCTATATCTCTCTGCTGCCATGTGTGTGTGTGTGTGTGTGTGTGTGTGTAACATCTCGTCAATCTAGTATCATCAGAAGTTCATAAACAAGAAATTCAAGAACAGTAGGGGTTTTTTAGTAAAACCATTCCAAGATGGTATAGTCTATTAAACTTCTGAAAGAATACAGGAGAAAATCTTAGTGATCTTGGGTTTGGCTAAGATTTCTTAAAGAAGAGACAAAAGCCATGAACTACAAAAGGAAAAAAATTGATAAATTTGACTTATTCAAAGTTAAAACATTTTGCTTTCCAAAAGACACTGTTATGAAAAAAAGTAAGCCAAATGTAATAAAATATTTGCAAAATATATGTCCAATTAGAGACTTGCATCTAGCATATACAAAGAACTCTTACTACTCAATGATAAGAAGACAAAAATCTAACTTCTTAAATGAGCAAAACATTTGAACAAAACCACTGAAGTAAAAATACAGATGGCAAAGAAATACATGAAAAGATTGTCAACATCATTAATAATCAAGGAAATGTCAACTAAAACCATAATGAGCTATTACTACATACTTACTAGCATAGTTAAACTTAAAAAGATGAATTATATCAAGTGTTGGCAAGGATGTGGAGCAAGTAGAACTTTCATACATTGCTGATGGAAATGTAAAATAACAGTCACCTTGGAAAACAGTTTTATAGTTAAAACCTAAACCTATATCTACCACACAATCTAGCCAATCCACTTCTAGGTATTTACCCAAGACAAATCAAAACATATGTCCATACAAAGACTTTCACACGGAGCAAATCGAGCAAAAGGAGTTGTAATGAACAAAGAACATGAATAAAGGACATTGGATAGTCTTAGAGGCTTTTTAAGTAATTAGATACACTTTTCTTCTCTTTGCCTGTTTCTACTGGACTATAGGTACAATTGCACCAAAATCAGGTCACTCTGGCTTCCAGACCCGATTAGCTGAGCATTGACAAATTCTTTCCTTCTCCTTTTGGAAGACCTTATTCAGAGAACTCTCAATTAACACATCAGTTATAGCACAAATGTTACCCAAACTCTCTGGGCTCTGGACTGTGTCTGCTGGATTGGACACCCGCCCATTACCTGATACCAGACCCAGTCCCAGTGGGAACGTTTAATTCTAGGTCTCCCCATCTTCAGTCCGCTCAAGCCTACAGCAGCAAACATGCCTATTCTCAGCCCCATCATGAACTGGACTCAGACAACTGATCTTACATCCTTTAACGTACTCTACTAGCACACATTTATGATGGTTATATTTTCCAGACTTAACTCCCAATTTAGGGCCTTATACAATCCTGTGCTCTGAATATAATGATCACATTTTAAACTTAAAATATGTTTTTTATCAAAATATTTAGAATGGAACATATTGCAAGAATCAAGGAAAGAGGTCATCAAGAACAGTCTTTGTTCTGGGCAATTAACAGAGCCTCCTTAGGTAGAGGTAATAAAATTCCTTCCTAAAATGTTGCTTTGAATATCATCTCAGTCAGTCATAAAAAAATACCAGACTTATTTTCACATAGCATAGGTCTGAGAAAATACTACAGAAAACATTTATTTCATTTTTTTTAAGTAAGCTCTATGCCCAACGCTGGGCTGGAACTCATGACCCTAAGATCAAGAATCACATGTTCTACCAACTGAGCCAGGCAGATGGCCCCAGAAAAGCATTTTAAAATTAGTAAAACTGAACCAATATAATAGTGGAGCACCCTAACTATTCCTAGTCTCTGTAACTAATTAAAGCTTATTTTTTAATTTTTTTCAAAGATTTTATTTATTTATTTGAGAGAGAGAAGGAGAGAGTGAGAGAGTACAATCAGGGCAAGTGGCAGAGGGAGAGGGAGAAGCAGGCTCCCTGCCAAGCAGTTAGCCCAAAGTGACATGGGGCTCCCAGGACCCTGGGATCATGACCTGAGCCGAAGGCAGACGCTTAACCAACTGAGCCACCCAGGTGTCCCAAAAGTTTAAATTAGTAGATGCTAAGTAAATAGTTCCTGAATTAATTAATCCAAGTCATGTCAATATGAATGATATAGTCAAGTGAGTAAAAACAATTTATTGATGATTGAGAGCATTGCATTGATATCCAAGCTTTGTCATGGATCTTATATGCCATTGAGTGACCTCTTTGAACCTCAGTTTTCTCATCTATAAAATAAAACAACTGGATCAAATAGTTTCCCACCCCAAAAAAATTTTCACATGAAAATTTATAGCAGTCCTATTTGTAATGGCCAAAAATTGGAAACAACCCAAATGTCCACCAACAGGTAAAACTCTGATGTGCTCATACAACGAAACACTACACATCAATAAAAAGGAATGTTATTAATACATATAATAACATGGATGAATATAAAAATAATTATACTGAGTAAAAGTAGATTCTTTGTAAAGAGTATATACTACATGATTTCACTTATATAAAATTCTAGAAAGTGAAAACTACTCTATAGTGACAAAAAGCAGATCACTGTTTATCTAGGAACAGAGAAATGAAAGGACAGAAGACAAACAGGCATAAGGACATGGCATGGAAGTGATGGTTATATTTATTATCTTGAATGTGGTAACGGTTTCATAGGTGTATGCATATGTTAAAACTCATTGTAGAAGGGCACCTGGGTGGCTCAGTTGGTTCAGCATCCAACTTTTGATTTCCCTCAAGTCATGATCTCAGGGTCCTGAGATCAAGCCCCATATTGGGCTCCAGCACTGGGCATGGATCCTGCTTAAGATTCTCTCTCTCCCTCTCTGCCCCTCCCCCAACTCACACACTCAGAACCCTTAATAACTGACATGCTCATCAAATTGCACACTTTATAGTTAAATGTATGTGAGTTCTACATCAATAAACTTTTTTTTATTCATGAGAGACAGACAGAGAGAGAGAGAGAGAGAAGGGCAGAGGGAGAAGCAGGCTCCCAAGGAGACAGATGTCTCTCCCAGAGAGACAGATGCTTAATGACTGAGCCACCCAGGTGCCCCAAGATATTACTTTTTTGAATAAGAAGAGCATCAGGGAGTTGGAAGGGGGAGGAAGAGGCAGTGGACAAGAGTAGTCCTGGAAATTAAAAATAATTATTATGGCTGAAATGAAATGGCCTTGGAGAAATGCTTTAAAAATTCTGAAGGAAAATTATTTTCTACTTAGAATTCTATACTCAGCTAAACTATCATTTAGAGTGAGAGAAGAACATCCAGGACATGCAAAGCCTCAAAAATATCTGCCCTGTACTCTATGTTAGTTTCCTATGGCCTCTGAAACAAATTACCACAAACTTGGTAGTTTAAAACAATACACATTTATTCTCTTAGTTTGGTAGGCCAGAAGTCCAAAATCGGTTTTACTGGGCTGAAGTCAAGGTATCGGTGGGGCTGATTCTTTCTGGAGACTCTAAGAGAGAATATGTTTTTCAGCTTCTAGAGCTCCATTCCTTGATTCATGGCCCCTTCCTCCATCTTCAAAGCCAGCAGTGTAGCATTTTTCCAAATCTCACTATGCTTCCACATTTACATCTCCTCTCTTATAAGGACCCTTGTGATTACATAGGACATGTTTGGACAATCCAGGATAATCTCATCACAAAATCCTTAACTTACTCACATCTGTGAAGTCCCTTTTGCTATGTTCTGAGGATTAGGACATGAACATCTTCAGGGAGCCATTACTCAGCCTGCCACACACCCTCTCTAAGGACACTATCAGAGGATATATTCCAGTTATTCAGAAAGTAAACAAAGGAAAAAGAACACATGGAATCTAGGAAAAAGAGAGAAAAAAGGAACTTCCAGGATGACAATGTAGGCATGTTCCAGTAGGAAAACTGAGTAAGTGATTAGAGGAAAATAGCCAAGACTGGAAGAGGTCTTAAGACTCTGAGAGAATAAGCACAATCTCATAGACTCTTAGGGGGATTTAGGCCTGAGAGTAACTTCTGCTTTTTAGGAAATTTGGGATGAACTGGTGATAGACATATATAAAACTAAATAAAACAGGGGCACCTGGGTGGCTCAGTCATTGAGCGTCTGCCTTCGGCTCAGGTCATGATCCCAGGGTCCTGGGATCGAGCCCCACATTGGGCTCCCTGCTCGGTGGGAAGCCTGCTTCTCCCTCTCCCACTCCCCCAGCTTGTGTTCCCTCTCTCGCTGTCTTTCTCTCTCTCTCTAATAAATCAATAAAATCTTTAAAAAAAATTAAATAAACAAAAATATAAACAATTATTACTCCATGGAATACAAAAAGGTATACAAAAAAGAAAAATAAACATAGTACACTGCATGGTTTAACTGTAGCTAGCAACTGGCATAATATAGGCATAATATTGCAAACAATGAATCTAGCCAAAATTATAACCAATTATGATGGAAGAGTGAGAGGATGGGAAGTGTATGGTAATGGTGCTGGTGGTGATGACTGTGAGAGAGAACTCATATTTCATAGTTGACAGTTAATAGATAATGACTAAAACTGAAATATCAAGTGACAGCTATATGTTATTTAAGATCATGAAGATAAATACTGAAAGAAAGAATTGAAATTAAGGGGTAGGTATGAGAAAGGGGATTGTTGATGGTAGGAGACCAGCCTCACTGACATGCTCAGTGATGGCGCTCCTCTGCAGGCCAGAGCAAGAGATGCTGTTATAAGACTGGGACCTGGAAGTGCTTAACTAAAGACACAACATTGACACAATTATTGTGATGAGCAGTGCAGCTGGAGGGGCAATCAGGGAAGCCTGGCTCAGAGAATGTTGGAGATGTTTAATACAACACAGCATCCCTAGAAGCAAGATATGTGGGCAGCCAACCAAGGGCATTGTTAAACCATCCAGCCAAAAGAAATCAAGGATGGATGATTAGGAGGCAGAGGGCAGCTCCCCCAGTAAAAATTCATGGTACTTTACGCAGGTTCTAGGACAGGATTAGTTTTCTGACCAGAACTCAATTGACTAAGTGAGAGGCCAGATCCTTAGGAAGAAGGCTCCTACACAGGGCAGCAATTATATAAAAGAAAGAGCTTTTCTGCAGAACCACATGGGGTGCATGTGGCCCTGCTGCTTGGGCCCATATGACCCAGTAGACCATATGTTACTGGAGGATGTTTATGGCAGGAAAAGATGTTTTACAGAGTTAATGTCAACCTTCAGTAGGAGAGTCATGGTATAGATCACTAGGGTTCTGCATGGCCATGCCCTGTGCAGTAAAAAATTATACGCTTTCAAAAAACAGCATCCTCTTTCTGATGATCAGGGCCTATTACTCCTCCCAGGATGATAACTTCTTTACTTTCCTAATGGTCTCTTGGCATGATGAATCCAAACTAGACAGCAGCTTAAAACTTAATAGGACTCTCTTTTTTTTTTAAGATTTTTATTTGAGAGAGAGAGATCACGAGCAGTGGGGAGAGGCAGAGGGAGAGAGAGAAGCAGACTCCCCACTGAGCAGGGAGCTCGACACGGGCTTGATCCCAGGACCCCGGGATCATGACCTGAGCCAAAGGCAGATGCTTAACTGACTGAGCCACCCAGGCGCCCATAATAGGACACTTATCGTGAGCCTAGTGGAAGAGTTCCTTCTCTGGAGGCAAAATACAAGGGTTATGAGGAGAGGAAGCACAGATTTCCTATTTGCTGAAATATAAAATGTGAAAGATAAAAGCAGAGATTGAAAGCAAAAACATAAAAAAGATACACCACACAAACAGTAATGTTAAAAAACTGATATGACTTTCCTATTGTCAGACAAAACAGTCTTCAAAACAGAGAGTATTGCTGGCGATAGAGGGATATTTCATAATGACAAAAGAGTCAATTCATCAAAAACACATAAAAATTCTAAATTTTTGTGTGTTTATGTGTATATGTTCCTAAATGTGTATGCCCTAATGGCAGAGTTTAAAAGCATATGGAAGCAACAATTAACAAAAGTAGAGGGAGAACAGAAAAAGAACAATGCTAGTTGGAGACTTGAACACCTCTCTCTTAGTAACTGATACAAAAATACATAATCAGTAATTAATATAAATAAATATAAAAATTTGAACGCTATCAACTAGTTTGATTTAGTAGATGTTTATGGAACCACTATATCCAAGCAAAGAATACACATTCTTTTTAAGCACTTAACAGAACAGTCATAAGGAAAGATCATATGCTGAGCAATAAAATAAGTCTGAACAAATCAAAATATTGAAACCATAGAGTATATTCTCTGACTACAAGTCAAGTAAGTTAGAAATTAATAATAAAATATATGTAGAAAATCCACAGAAATTTGAGAATTAACATTTTTAATAATCTTGGGATCAAAGAACACTTCACAAAGAAATTTAGAAAATACATTGACCTAAATGATAAGGAAAGCACAACACACTAAAATTTGGGGAATTCAGCTAAAAGAGGAAATTCATATATAAAAAGGAAATTCATAACTTTAAATATTTATATTAGAAAACAAGAAGATCTAAAATCATGATCTAAGCTTCCACATTAGGAAGCTAGAAAAGAAAGAGTAAAATAAGCCCAAAGTAAGCAGAAGAAAGTAGTAAGGATTAAAAAAAAAATCAGTGAAATAGAGGACAAATAATAGAGAAAATCAATAAAGTCAAAAGTTAGTTCTTTGAAAATATTAGTATAATGGATAAACTGCTAGTGATACTGATCAATAAAAATAAGAGGAAAGATGAGATGCCTGGCTGTCTAAGTCCATAAAGTGCACAACTCTTGATCTCAGGGTTGTAAGTTCGAGCCCCAAGTTGGATGCAGAGATTGACTGAAAATAAAATCTTTAAAAAAAATGGGAGAAAAGAATCCACAAATTACCAACACCAAGATCAGATCCTAGATACATTAAAGGATGGGGCTATTATAAGGGGGTATTATGAACAACTTCATGCCAACACATTAAACAATGTTGATGAAATGAATGAATTTTTTTTAGATTTAGATAGCTGTGTACCTATGAAAGAAAACAGAATTCTTTTTTTTAAAGATTTTATTTATTTATTTGAGAGAGAGAGAGAGAGCACGAGAGGGAAGAGGGTCAGAGGGAGAAGCAGACTCCCTGCTGAGCAGGGAGCCCGATGCGGGACTCGATCCCGGGACTCCAGGATAATGACCTGAGCCGAAGGCAGTCGCTTAACCAACTGAGCCACCCAGGCGCCCAAGAAAACAGAATTCTTAATTTAAAACCTCTCCACAAAGAAAACCCCTAGCCTAGATGGCTTTATAGGAGATTATATTAAACATTTAAGGAAGAAATAATACCAATACAACACAATACTATAAACTCTTATAAAATGGAGGAAGAGAGAGCAGAGACCACTGTCTAATTTTATAAGCTACATGACCTTAATAACAAAACCTGTTAAAAGATATGTCCAGTGGGGCACCTGGGTGGCTCAATCGTTAAGCGTCTGTCTTTGGCTCAGGTCATGATCCCAGGGTCCTGGGATCGAGCCCCGCATCAGGCTCCCTGCTCCGCGGGAAGCCTGCTTCTCCCTCTCCCACTCCCCCTGCTTGTGTTCCCTCTCTCACTGTGTCTCTCTCTGTCAAATAAATAAATAAAATCTTAAAAAAAATATGTCAAGAAAAGAAATATTCAAACCAATATTTCTCATGAACTAGATACAAAACTCTTTTTAACAAAATATATTAGCAAATTAAATTCAATAATATAAGAAGGATATATATTGTGACCAAGTTGGGTTTATCCCGGTCATGTAAGGCTGCTCTGACATTCTAAAATAATGTAATTCACAAATGTAATCAGTGTAATTAACAGATTTAAAGATAAAATCATACAATGAGCTCAATATTTAAGGAAAAAGAGCACTTGAAAAAATCCAACACACATTTATGCTTTTAAACGAAATATCTTATAAAATGAGAAATAAAACAGAATCTCCTCAGTCCAATAAGAGGTGTCTAAGGAAAACCTACAGCTAACATCATCATGATTAATGGTGAAATATTAAACATGTTCCCATTAATGTGGGAAGCAAGGCAAGGATGTACATTCTTACCTTTCTATTCAATATCACATTAACGTGTTTGCCAGTGTCATGAGGCAAGAAAGATCAATAAAAGGCACAAATATTGGGGAAAAAATAAAACTGTATTTATTTGGAGGCAACATGAGGTGGACATAGACACCCAAAAGAAGCAAAAACAACAATTTTTAAAATTCTACTACTAAATTTGGTAACTGAATTTAGCAAGGTCTCAGTATACATGACCCCTGTACAAAAATCCATTTATGTCTATATATTAGCAACAAACAATTGGAAATTAAATTTTAAAATAAATTCATTTATAATAGCACCAAAGTACATAAAGAATCTATGAACAAATTTAACAAAAGAAACAAAAAGACCTATGCACTGAAAAACTACAGCATATTATTGAAATTAAAGGTGACCTAAATAGATGGAATGCTATATCATGCTTGTGGGTTGGAAAAAATACTGTAAATATGTCATAAAGGCAGAAAAGTATATCAATGGATAAGAACAGAAGTCAATAAAAAGAAGAAGAAAAGAATAGAGAATCCAGAAATAAGTTCACACAGACACTGACAATTGATTTCTTCTTTTTACAAAGGCACCAATGTAATTCAATGACCAAAAGAAAATCTAAAAAATTGTGCTGGGGAAAAAAATGAACCTTATCTGTACTTGGTAGTATAAAGAAAAATTAATTTGAGATGAATTAGTGCTTAAATGTAAAAGCAAAACCTATAAAGCTCTTAGAATAATATAAAATAAAATATGAATAACTCTGTAAATTGGGACTAGGCAAAGATTTCTTTGGACAGAGAAATTCTAAAAGAGAAAATTGATGAATTGGAATTCAACAAAATTAAAAGCATTTGCTCATCAAAAAACACCTTTCAGTGCATGATCAACAAACTCATAAAAAAATGCTCAACATCATTAGTCATCAGGAAAACACAAATTAAAATCACAATAAGCTATTCACATATCCACTAGCATGGCTAAAACTGGAGAGACTAAAACACCAAATGTTAAGAACATGGAAAGCCATTGGGTTTCTCATACAGTGCTGGTGAGAATGAAAAATGTTACCAATGTGGTAAACTTTTTAAGATTTTCTTATAAAGCTAAATATATACCTACTTCTGATGATTTCATTCAGAGATATTTACCCAAAGGAAAATAAAAACACATGTACAAAGATTTATACACCAATGTTCATAGCAGCTTTATTCATAATAGTAAAACATTGGAAACAACCAAATGTCCATCAACAGAAAAATAAACAAAATGTGGCAAACTCATAGAATGCTACTCGTTAATAAAAAGGACGATGGTACAATGGATGCAACAACATGGATGAATCTCAAAAATATTATGCTCAGAGGAAGAAGCCAGATACAAAAGAGCAGTTACTCTATGGGTCATTTTTTATGAATTTCAAGAACACATAAAATTCAGTGATGGTTAGGTATTTTATAAGTGGTTGACTCTAGAGGGAGAGCTAGGATACCCCTCTAGCTTCCCCACGGATAACCTGGAGAAGGGAAAGGAGGGAAATTTCTCTGTGATGGGAATGTTATATATCATAGTTAGGGTGGTAGTTATAGTTTTGAAAACATAACAAACTGTACATATTAAGATATATACATTTTTATGGTATATACTTATACTCCAAAATTTTTTTTTAATTTATAGCAGAAAACAAATGAGAAAGACTTGGGGAGTCATCAGGTGTCAAGAGCTAAGTCAAATCATCACTTTCAGATTTAAACTATTTCAAAAATTTCTCCAGATTGTTAAGCTCCACCTCTGTGGCAGAAGTGCAGTTACTAACTCCAGTGATCCTTCCAGAATCTCCAGGTTCTGTAGAAAATATAGGAGAAAATTTTGTGACCTTGGAGTGGGCAAATATTTTTAAATTAATGACAAGAAGCACAATCCATAAAAAGATAAATTTATAAATTTGACTCTATCTAAATTAAAAACGCCTGCTTTTCAAAGGACACTGTTGAAAGAATGAAAAAATAGGCCACTGAGAGACAATATTTGTAAGTCATATATCTGATAAAGGACTTGTATCCAGAATTTATAAAGGATATCCAAAACTCAAGAAAAAAGAGGGACTTCTGAGGAAGATGGTGGAACAGGAGGACCCTGAGCTCACCTCATCCCGCAGATAAAATTAAATAACACCCACATCAGTGTAAATAACCCAGAAAGCAACCTGAAGATATGCAGATCAGACTCTACAGCTCAATGTACAGAAGAGGCCACACTGAGAGGATAGGGAGGGCGGAGATGCAGTCAGGAGCTAAATGGACCTGTGGGACTGTTCCTGAGAGGGAGGAACACTGCAGCATGGAGAGGGAAGAGAAATATACTATCACACTGGGTAGCCGGCAGAGAAGATGAATCTCCATCACATATGGCTTTGAAAACCGGAGGAGCATAATTTCGTGAGTTCTTACACTCAGCAGGGCTTAACACTTCGAACTTTAAAAATCAGCAGACTCAGCTCTGGGAGAGCCAGGAGGGTGAGAGGAAACTGAGTCCCTGCCCTTAAAGAGGCAGCATAACAAACAGAACCACAATGATATAGAATAGAAGCAGCAGTTTGAAAAATGTCTGGGGTACACAGCAGGGAAATTTGTTTACTAATCTCAGAACATGTGCTGGAGGGGCAGATAACTTTTCCAAGAGAAAAGAACTGACAGGCTCCATTTTCCTCCCTTACCCCTCACCCTAGATACATGGACACCTGCAGGAAACAGCATAGCGCCATTTTCTACCGAACTTGTTAATAGTGCACCCAGCCCCCTAAGTTCTCCTGCAGACATGCCCCCTCCTGCCTGGCCTGGCTCCAGTTCCCCTCCCAATGCAGACCTACCCAAACATTGCTAACACTGCACTCCCTACCCCCATGTTCTGCTACCAACCTGCCTCCTCAAATACACCCTTGGCCAGAGCCCATCCAAAGTGGTGTCATAAGCCTGGCAGTGTGCAAGCAGCCCTGACAGTCACCACCTCAAAGTGACTCCTGAACTGGGGGGAGAGGAAGGAAACCACACACACCAGTCCAGCTGTGGCCCTAGTAACAGGCTGGGGGTAGATATTGGGTATGACTTCAGGCCCCATCCACCAAAGAAAGCATCTCAGAGGATGACACAGGAAAAATGTCCTGCAGTTTGGTGCTACTGCATCTTTGACAAACCCCTGTTCTGATTCAACTTAAGCCCAAGGTGGCCCCCGACCGGCCCACTAACAACACAGGGACCAAACCCTGCCCACAACAGGCAGAGAGAGCCATTGCAGATGACTAAACTGTAGGCAAATGTGGTTCAGTCATAACAGTAGGGCTCATGCAACACACATAGGAGACAACCTGAACCACCAGGTTCCGGTTGAACAGAGGACATTGAACTGCAGGGAACTATGGGAGCTTTTCTTCATAAAGTCACTATTTTCAAGAGCAGGATACATAGCTAACTTTCCTAACACATAGACACAGACAGAGAGTTATACAAAATGAGGAGACAGAGCAATATGTCCCAAATGAAGGAACAGGACAAAATCACAGCAAGAGAGCTAAAAGAAATGGAGAGAAGTAATATGCCTGATAGAGAATTTAAAGTAATGATCATAAAATACTCACTGGACTTGAGAAAAGAGCAGAGGACCTCAGTGAGACTCTCAACAAAGAGACAGAAAACATAAAAAAGAACCAATCACAAATGAAGAACTCAGTAACTGGAAGTAAAAATACCCTAGATGGAGTAAATAGTAGACCAGAGGAAGCAGAAGGACAGATCAACAACCTGGAAGACAGAGTAATAGAAAGGAATCAAGCTGAATAGGAGAGAGAGAGAAAATAATAATAAAAAATGAAAATAGACTAAGGGAACTCAGTGACACCATCAAGCATAATAACATTCTCATTATAGGGGTCCCAGAAGGGGAAGAGAGAGAAGAGGGCAGAAAATTTATTTGAAGGGATAACAGATGAAAAGTTCCCACATCTGGGGAGAGAAACAGAAATCCAGATCCAGGAGGCACAGAGATCCCAACAAAATCAACCCAAAAAGGTCCACACTAAGGCACATAGCAATTAAAATGGCAAAAAATAATGATGAAGAGAGACTTTTTTAAAAGCAGCAAGAGAAAAGAAAACTTACATACAAGAGCAAACCCATAAGGCTACCAGCTGATTTTTCAGCAGAAACTGCAGGCCAGAAAAAAGTGGCATGATATATGCAAAGTGCTGAAAGGAAAAAAAACCCTGCAACCAAGAATACTCTATCCAGCAAGGCTATCATTCAGAATAGAAGGAGAGATAAAGAGTTTCCCAGACAAATAAAAGTTAAAGAAATTCATGACCACTAAACCAGCCCTACAAGTAATGTTAAAGCAACAATGAGTGGAAAGGAAAGATCACAAGCAGGAGTAAGAAAAGTAAGAGGCACAAAAGCAGTACAATTAAGGCTATCTATAAAAAAAGCAGTCAAGAAAGTCACAAAATAAAAGGATGTACAGTAATGACACTATATACCAAAAACATGGGTGAGAAAGAAATAAAGAATAGGTTCAAACTTAAGTGACCATCAACTTAATATAGACAGCCACATGCATAAGATGTTATATACAAATCTAATGGTAACCACAAATCAAAAACTAATAACAGGTATGCAAAAAAATAAAGAGCAAGGAATCCAAGTATATCATAAAGAAAGCCAGAAAATCATGAGAGAAGAGAGCAAGAGAAGAAAGGAACAGAAAAGAACTACAAAAGCAACCATAAAACAAGTAACAAAATGGCAATAAGTACATACCTATCAATAATTACTTTGAATGTAAATGGACTAAATGGCCCAGTCAGAAGACACAGGGTGATGGAATGGATAAAAAAGCAAGACCCATCTGTATGCTGCTTACAAGAGACTCATTTCAGACCTAGAGACACAAGCAGATTGAAAGTGAAGGGATGGGAAAGCATTTATCATGCAAATGGAAGTGAAAAGAAAACTGAGGTAGCAATATTTATATTGGATAAAATAAAATTTGAAACAAAGACTGTAACAAGAAACAAAGAAAGACACTTATAATCACAAAGGGGAAAATCCACCCAGACGATATAACAATTGTAAATATTTATGCACCTAACATGGGAGCACCCACATATATAAAGCTGCTACTAACAAACATAGAGGAAGTAACTGATAGTAACAATAGTAAGGTTTTCCATTTCTTCCTGTTTCAGTATTGGTAGTTTATATGTTTCTAGGAATGCATCCATTTCTTCTAGATTGCCTAATTTGTTGGCATATAGTTGCTCATAATGTGTTCTTATATTTGTATTTCTTTGGTGTTGGTTGTGATCTCTCCTCTTTTATTCATGATTTTATTCATTTGGGTCCTTTCTCTTTCCTTTTTGATAAGCCCGGCTAGGGGTTTATCGATCTTATTAATTCTTTCAAAGAACCAGCACCTTGTTTTATTGATCTGTTCTGTTCTTTTGGTTTCTGTGTCATTGATTT
The DNA here is from genome assembly GCF_037043125.1 of Eumetopias jubatus. NCBI lineage: Eukaryota > Metazoa > Chordata > Mammalia > Carnivora > Otariidae > Eumetopias > Eumetopias jubatus. The sequence continues at coordinate 55,143,015 of NW_028274810.1, forward strand.
TTGCTCTTTTACTAATTCTCTTCTCCTGCTGAATTTGGGCTTTATTTGCTGTTCTTTCTCCAGCTCCTTTAGGTGTAAGGTTAAATGGTGTATTTGAGACTTTTCTTGTTTCTTGAGAAAGGCTTCTATTGCTATATACTTCCCTCTTAGGACTGCCTTTGCTGCTCCCAAAGGTATGAACAGTTGTTTCATTTTCATTTGTTTCCATGAATTTTTAAAAATTCTTCTTTAATTTCCTAGTTGACCCATTCATTCTTTAGTATGATGCTCTTTAACTTCTATGTATTTGTGTTCCTTCCAAATTTTCTCTTGTGATTGAGTTCAAGTTTTAAAGCACTGTGGTCTGAAAATATGCGGGGAATGATCCCAATCTTTTGGTACCGGTTGAGACCTGATTTGTGACCCAGTATGTGATCTATTCTGGAGAATGTTCCATGTGCACTCGAGAAGAATGTGTATCTGTTGCTTTAGGATGGAATGTTCTGAATATATCTGTGAAGTCCATCTGGTCTAGAGTATCATTCAAAGTCCCTGTTTCCTTGTTGCTTTTCTGCTTAGACAATCTAGCAGGTATATTTATAACAGCTCCAATCTGGAACAGCCCAGAATGTCCATCAACAGATAAGTGAATAAACAAACTATTGTACTTTCATATAGTGGAACTCTACTCAGCTATCATAAAGAATGAACTAATGATACATATTACAACATGGATAGATATCAAAATATTTAAGCTGAATGAGAGAAACCAGACCAAAAAAAAAAAAGTATAACCTATATGGTTCCATTTATATAAAATTCTAGGGAATACAAACAAATGTATAGTAAAAGAAAGCAGATCAGTTGTTACCTGGAACAAAGAGTGGAAAGTCAGGAATGGATTACAAAGGGGCATAAGGAAACTTCTGGGGGTGATGGATATGTTCATTATCTTGATTGTAGTAATGGTTTTCATGTGTCAAAATTTATCAAATTGTACACTTATAATATGTGCTCTTTATTTGATGTCAGCTATACTACCTCAATAACTTGTTTTTTTAAAAAACAGAAAAAAAATTATTTAGGCCCAACTAAAAATATCTCTGAGCAAAACATAGCCATCAAAATACCAATGACCATTTAAAGAGTCAAAAAACTGAGACCTAGAGAGATAAAATGATTTGCCCAGGTAAGATTCTATTTGTAAACTCTGTATCTAGGGGCTAGACAAGAACAAGCCAAAATGCTGTTATTGATGAAGATGATTTAAATGAATTATAGCTCCGTACCTATTTTAAGAATTGTTTTCACAATGGAAAGCAGAGCTTAAGATCAAAAGCTCTGGTCTGAATCTCTACTCCATCACTAATTAGCTCTATGATCTTGAGCAGTTTCCTTAAAATTTGCAGAATCTCAGTTTCTTCATCTGTACATCCATGTTAAGACTATCTTATTTTTTTTTAAGATTTTATTTCTTTATTTGAAAGAGAGAGAGAGCATGCATACAGTGGGGGGGAGGGGCAGAGGGAGGGGGAGAAGTAGACTCCCCACAGAGCAGAGAGCCCCATGCGGGGCTCAAACCCAGGATGCCGAGACCATGACCCAAGCCAAAGGCAGATGCCCAACCGACTGAGCCAGCCAGGAGTCCTGGTCAAGTTAAATTTTTAATAAATATTAATTGAGTGGATTTTATCTGTGAGATAGATGGGGGCAATAAATATTATGAATTGATATATTATAAAGCTGAGGATAAGAAAAGTTAAGTGTTTTTCCTTGATCATGCAATCAGGAAAGATAGAGTTGGATTTACCCAATCTCCTAAATCCCAGTCCAGTGTTTTTTTTTTTTTAAATGGGGGTGCCTGGGTGGCTCAGTCGTTAAGCGTCTGCCTTCGGCTCAGATCATGATCCCAGAGTCCTGCGATCGAGCCTTGCATCGGGCTCCCTGCTCCACGGGAAGCCTGCTTATCCCTCTCCCCTCCCCCTGCTTGTGTTCCCTCTCTTGCTGTCTCTCTTTCTGTCAGATAAATAAATAAAATCTTTTATAAAAAAATGACACTAACCAAGGTTACTGGAAAAGCCCATCTCTCAATGTAGAGTAGGGAAGGTCTTCTCTTCTCAGAGAGTCACTTAAATCAGACATCCCAAAACGTTAGCCTGGTGGCCATATTTAGCCTTCTGAAGTATTTAGATTCTGAGTACAAAGTGTTTTAACAAATTTAAGTCAAGATTTAAAGTCTGAGAGATTTCACATAAAAGTCGGAATTTCCTGCTTGTTTTGGAAAAAATGACCATATTTGGCAACACTGAGCATCTACTGAGGAAGGGCAGTGGAGAGTTGGAGGTGAGGAGCAGATGCACCTTCAGATGGGTGCCAGGTCTTTGCAGTCCCTATCATCTCTCACACCCTGACACTAGACCTGCCTCACTTATAATATAAACCTGGCACCTGTGGACATTTTTTGTGGAACCCACGTTTTCCACCATTCTGCCTCACACAGTTAACCATCATTTCCAGAGGGCCAGCCATGTTTATGATTTGTCATCTAGAAATGGCAATGAGCTGTGATGACATTTGGACAGCCACTCAACAGACTGACTCCCTCTAAGCCTGCATGTGTAAGCAGTTTCCACACACACCAATTGAAGCAGAAATCTGGCAAAACTTCCAGCATATTTGAGCAATGGAGATATTCAATCTGGATTTTCTTGGGCACCAAAGTGGATATATTCTGGGAGTCCTGACTCTTGAATGATCCAACTTGACATTCTACCTTGATCAAATTTACCAGACAACTGCCCTGTTTCCACAGACCTGTGCTCCCATAGTCACAACTTGAAGTAGTTCATAACCACATTAAACTTTCTAAGGAAGCTGATAGGTATGAAAACTAGTGCTGCCCAGGACACTGAGATAGTTCCCATTAAACCTTAAGTGAGCCCATGAAGTAAACACACAAAACATATTCAGGATGAGAGAGAGGAAAACCAGCAGATAACACATTAAAACGTTATTTTTTATATACAAAAACTACCAATCTGCCTACAATTAGTGAATACAAATCACTTTTTGGCTCTGATATAGTTCCTCACAGCACACAAAAGTAAGTTAAAACGTATGCTTGAGACCTTGGTGTACATCTGCTCTTGATCTTCTGTCAATACAAAATATTTTTCCTCTTTCATCCTAAACAGTGGATCAGGAAGCCTGTAATGAACTATATAGCGCTAGCCAATCTAAAAACGTTTTTGAAACCCAAGGTCTAGAAAAAGATATATCTTCTCATTCATCTCTCACCATAACTATAAAATACAAAGAAGAATTCAACTTTTTTTTAAAGATTTTATTTATTTATTTGAGAGAGAGAGCATGAGCAAGAGAGAGAGAGAGAGCACAAGCTGGGGGTGGGGTTGGGGGGAAGCATGAGCGGGGGAGGGGCAGAAGGAGAGGGAGAAGCAGACTCCCTATTTAGTAGGGAGCCCCACAAGGGGCTCCATCCCAGGACCCCGAGATCATGACCTGAGCTGGAAGCAGATGCTTAACTGACTGAGCCACCCAGGCACCCCAAGAATAACCAACTTTTAAGTATGCTGACTATCCTGGATTTTGCCCCTAGGAAACAGAGGTCACTGCAAGGATAATTGCCTTAGACAGTTAAATACAGCTACGGAAGAACCACCCATGGGAGGAGAATCAGTTGACTCTCTGTACGTCTATGGTTTGTTTTGTTTTGCTTTTTCAAACAGTGAAATGCTTGTGGTTATTTTTGTGATTTCATTCCCTAGAGAAAATGCACTACACACAATCCACTTTCTATTATTATTTTGTAATAAGAGAGTTAAAGATCTATTGCCTGGTGTGATTTGTAAACACTAGCAAGCCAAGAAGAGAGCACTCCAAAAACTAACAATCATTTTGAGGGACTATGTCAAAAATTCTAAATAATAAACCCAGTTACCACCCGACCCAAGACAAAAGTTGGTAACAAAGTACAGAAATGTTCCTGTTTTCCTGTCTTACTCAGAGTATACCATTTACTCCAGGCCTCTTTATCTCTCTAATAAATGCCAGGTTTTATTGACACATTTTATCTGCTTCTTGCCGTAGACACCAAAAGCTCTGGAATGTGAGGTCACTTTTTGAGTCACCATTTATCCCCACACATTTGCAGGGAGAACACCGTTACAATTCTCCCAGGCTCTTGACTTTGTTTTTTAAACACAGCCCCAATACACACACGGTGCATCTGTTTTCCTCTGAGAAGAGAAGCATTCTTGATTACTCTCTTTTCCCCTCAGAGAAATGTACTACCCACAGATGACACAGATCTTTTGATCAATAATCTTCCAAAGAGATATAAGATTTGTTCTCCACAATCAGCAAGGAAGCTCTACTCAATTTTCTTTACGACAGTTAAAAAAAAAAAAAAAAGTGGGTGGGAATCCTATAAAACTGTAATGGAGAAGGCTTCCTTTAGGGAAAAGAGTAGGGAAACATTTGCAAGTTCACCCCAGGAAGTTGCATGGAAATTGATCCCCAAAAGCTATGCACAAAAAACCTTAGTTTGATCAGAGAGCACTTTGGGTTTTTCCTCTTGGATGCTGGATCTTTTTATTTTTCTTTCTTTCTTTCTCTCTCTCTCTTTTTTTTAATCTCATTGAACTCTGAGCTCTAGACTCATAACAGTGTTAGGCATGCATTGTCACTATTGGGTTTTTCATCTCTGTGTCATTTTACAGGCGAGCTCAGAGAATCCCTGAGCTAAAGGGAATTATTTGGATTCCTGTTTTACAGCTGAAGAAACTGAAGAAGAGAAGCAAAGAGTTTCCCACTGAGACACAGAAAGAGCCTGTTTCAGGGGCTCAGTCTGCAGGGTTTCAGAGTTCAAACGCCCACTCAGAACACGACAACAGGGGAACAGGACAGCCTTCTACAACTAGCATGAAACGCTGGATTTTGTTATTTTCTCTATATAATGTAATGTAGCATGGTTGCACGGGGAGGGACAGCAATGGAAAAATGTGAGGAAATTGTAGCTATATCCAAAACAGTCTTATTTGACATAATTGGATGTGATTTAAGAAATATACTCATTCTCCCCTGCCACGACATTAGTGAGCCCTTGGTGCCACAAACATCTAAATCCTTCCATTTTATTGTGTATTTGATAGTAGCTGTTCTCACAATCTAAAAAAAGAGATCATTTGGGTATAGTGGAACTATTAGCCAAAACTCCTCTCAGAACATGTGACTTTTAGTACAGAAAGCAAAAGTTTTTTGGTCACTAAAAAGAGGGAAGCTTCCTGGGAATACAAGTTTACCAAAATTTCCAGTTATAATATGAAGACTTTATTTCATGTGCAGAAAAAACCATAAGGGTGATTTGTGAATCCTGCTGGAAGCAAAAAGGAGTAACAGAGAGGAAGGTCGAAGGTCAGGATAACCTAGCTCTAGTGTTGGTAAGTAATAACAATAGTACGGTATCTACCATTTCACGGGCATTTTCCATGCATTTTCTGATTTAATCCGCACAATTCTTTATTTTAAGATTGTATTTTTTTATTTATTTGAGAGAGAGCGAGCACATGAGTGGGGGGAGGGGCAGAGGGAGAGGGAGAAGCAGACTCCCCACTGAGCAGGGAGCCTGACTTGGGGATCCAGCCCAGGACCCCGAGATCCTGACCTGAGCCGGAGGCAGACGCTTAAACAAATGAGCCACACTCAGGCGCCCCACACAACTCTACATTTGATATTTTTGTTTCCATTTTACAGACGAGAATATGAAATTGGAGGGGCAAAGTAACTCCCTCACAATCATATTCAGTGTCAGTGTAGTTAAACAAGTGGTCTTCCGGAACCCGACAGACTGGGAAGTGTCAGATACATTTCTCAGTCATAGAGTTGGCTAACCATCCTACTTTGCTCCAGACTCAGGTTTCCTGGAAGGCAGGACTTGCAGGGCAAACCAGGATGGCGGCTCACCCTACAAGTTGTGTAACCTTAAAGAAAGTACCTCCCTGCTCTGGACCACAGAGGAATTTGGACCAGGATGATCTCTAAGGCTCATTGGAGTGCTATCATCTGATTTCCCTCTCTGCATAGTGACATGGGATTATCTCTCTACTCATAACCTCAAAGAATCTGTAGCATCACTGTCTTTACTCTCCCCCTCTTTATGACTGAGCTCTTCCAGTGTATTCTGGAAAGCCCCCTCTGTTTGAATCTACACATGTACAAGAGTACTCATAACCACAGCCTTCCAGGGAGCAGGCCTGGGCATAATAAACCTCCACTGGCAGCCGCCTTAACATTTCAAGGGACACTTCACATTTACTGCATCTACTCAGCCGCTCCTAGCCTCTGTGTTCCCATCAAAATGAGAATAAAAATTGTAGTTCACAGGGTTAATGAGAATCAAGTGAGATTAGAGATGTGAAAGTGCTTTTATAAACTGTAGAAGATATAAAAATGTATCCCATGCTGCTTCTCACCAGAGTGCGGGTTTGTGATTCACAAATCCACTTGCGTGCAGCCTGGGTCTGTGTCTACCCCCCCAGTCTCGTCCCACACAGCGCCTAACCCATATGGGCTCTTGAAGATGGAATTTTATATTCCAAAGGCTCTGGATCCCTTCTTATTTTAGCCACGAGTCTAGCTATTTGCTGGCCATAACCTCTTGATTCAATAATCAAGAAACAGGAAACTTGTTCTTTGTATCAGACTGGAGAGAGAGATTAGGAAAACAGGATGGGAATCGCTCAAACTCCAGGACATCAGTTAAACGTTTAGAAGAGATAAAAGGAAACCCATCATTACAGTGGTGCAATGGTCTCATCTCTTAAATAGGCAAAATTGTCTGTACTCAGTCTAATTCACAGAGGGATTTTGAGGATCAATCGGACATGGATGTGAAGGTTCTTTCAAAACCATGTAAAGGAGGCTACAAAATTAAATACTAGGCACGTTTGTGGGTAGGATTATAGATATATATTTCAAATATATATATACACATATATTTCATCTAGTCTGATGCTCTTATTTTACAAGTGATAATACGAGGAGCTAGGAAGGTTAGTGACTTGCACAGAGCCAAGAGTTGTGATGAAGACTCAAATCCCTTGACATTCAGCCAGTGTTCAAGAATCATAAGGACTGCCTTACTTTGGGATCCCCCAGAAGCAGGCTTTGAGGCAAGAATTCAAGTGCATGTGGTTTATTTGGGAAGTAGCTCCAGGGACCATGAGTCGGGCAATGAGAAATGAGCTAGGGACAAGAAAGAACCAATCAAGCAAGGGTACACTGTGGACAACTGGAGCGCCATCCTGCTGAGGGACTCAGGGAGGCACCATGGATCCTGTGTCTCAGAGTTCTCCCAACTGAGAGACAAGAGGATCACAGTTTTTATCCCATCAGTCATTGGGGAACAGCTGCTGGGGGAATGTCAATTCCTTCATCACTTCTAGAATAAAGGTGGGATGGGCTCCAGTGACCACAGAGTGCCCTTAGCAAAGATTCACAGGATTTGGGAATTAGAGGTTGAGCCAGTATGCCCAGCAGTGGTACTAGTTGAGGGGACACTGGCAGGCACAGATGACCATCTATGACTGGTGTCTTGGGGGGGGGGTCCACTAGTTGAATACACCAGAAAATTCTGCAATGACCTCTACCACTATATTCCATTGCAATGTAAACCCTATTAAGGCAAGAATACATGTATTTTTGTTGTTTTTTTTCATTGCCGAATCTTCAAGTTCTAAAACAGTGATAACACATCATAACTACTTATTAAATATTGGTTGAGTGAACAAAGAACGCCCCTGACAACTGGCCAGTCTGCTTCTCCTTGAATGCTCCTCCAGCGAGGGATAAGTTAAGGAAGATCAATTACTGAATCATCCTCTGATAGAAAGTTCTTCCTGACATTAACTTCCTATGTGCTTCCCTGTAACACTTATCTTTTGGGTCTAATTTTCTCTGGGACCAAAGAAGAATAAATCTAGCTCCCTGTTCTGCTTGACAATATTCCAAATGCATTTGGATAGCTGTGTGTGCCTGGTTTCTTCAGCTGTCCACTTACGATATAGTTTTTAAAGAGCTTTCAATTCGCTGGTAGTGGGAAGAACATGGTGTTAGGAACCAGCCCCATCACTCTCAAGGGGAGTGATCTTGGGTAAGCTTCTTCCTCTAGAAATATGTAGATGAGATTAATAAGAACTATATTTCAGAGTTGGTGTGAAGATGCACTGAGACCATGTAGATAAAGCCCTAGCCCAGTGCCCAGTACTTAGAAGCCCCCGACAAACGTGGGTTCCTTTCCAGTGCCCACTGCCCTAGTCAGCAGCCTCTGGTCATACTCCAGCTTGTCAGTATATGGTTTATTTATTTTTTTAAGATTTTATCCATTTACTCGAGATAGAGAGAGAGAGAGAGAGCACAAGCGGGGAGGAGGGTCCGATGGAGAGGGAGAAGCAGGCGCCCCACTGAGCAGGGAGCCTGATATGGGACTCGATCCCAGGACCCTTAGATCACAACCCGAGTTGAAGGCAGACTCAGGCCCACACAGTTCAGATACGACATCCATAAATGGGCCTTCTTGTACATCTGTACTTAAATACAGAATACAGAGGGATTAAAACATTCCTCACTCTTCAACGTTTAAAAAACTCGAGTCTCTCAGTTTGTGACAGGCTCAGGACTAGTAAGCAGCCCTACTAATGCACTCTAAGAGTGCAGTAGCTTTTTAGACAACCCCATAGCAATATTGTTTCTTACTGAGCTTATACAACTAAAACCCCAAGGCCCTTTTCGTGTGGAATATTCTACCATACCCTGCATCTGGTACAGTTGTTTGTTTGTTTGGTTTTTTTTTGAACCGAAGTGTAGGACTTTCCTTTGATCCCTATTGGACTTTTTAGTTATTCCTCTTCTCACTACACCTCACCTGCCCTGACAACAGACGAGACTACCTGAAAAATCCCTACTATGCTTTGTCTTCCAGTTCACATCATTTGGTGGGATATCCTCCAAAGATGAGCAGAAGACAGAGGATATTAAAAATCCCTCTTGCCAGTTTTGCTACTTTTCAGCTGCTCTTTTAAAACTTCTACATGAGGGGGCGCCTGGGTGGCTCAGTCGTTAAGCGTCTGCCTTTGGCTTAGGTCATGATTTGAGCCCCGCTCAATCAGGCTCTCTGCTCAGCGGAAAGCCTGCTTCTCCCTCTCCCACTCCCCCTGCTTGTGTTCCCTCTCTCTCTGTGTCTCTCTCTGTCAAATAAATAAATAAAAATCTTCAAAACTTCTACATGAGGAACGAAGCGGAAGCTCTTAAACCACCAGACGGTTGTAGAGAGTGTGCATTTGCCTTATGCAAACTCTTTTTGACCTCTAATTCCACAAATACAAGAGTAGTAGTTTAGCAAATGGATGCAAGTAACAAGAGGAGATCCTAAAACACAAACTCTAGAAAAATGTCACTCAGCCCAGTAAAGTAGCCAAAAGTGCTGGACTTGAGGTTGAAAGAGTTACTTTCGAGTCATGACTCTGTCACCAACTAGCTACAGGCCTTGAGCAAGTTTTTCTAATTTCCTTAGGATTCAGTTTTCTCATCTATAAAATGAAGAGTTGAACTTAAAAAAAACCACCTTAATAAATGAACTACAGCTCTTTGCTGCATCTACTGCAAGAATGAAGACCATTTCAGCAATCAGATTGTCAACATTCCAACAGATGTGGACATCACTCTGAAGGGACCTACTGTCATTGTGAAGGGCCCTAGAGGAACCCTGCAAAGGGACTTCAATCACATCAGCGTAGAACTCAGTCTCCTTGGAAAGGAAAAGAAGAGGCTCTGAGTAGGCAAATGGTTGACTACTGTTCGCACTACCTATAGTCACATACAGAACATGATCAAGGGTGTTACACTGGGCTTCCGTTACCAGATGCGGTCTGTGGGGCTCACTTCCCCATCCATGTTGTTATTCAGGAGAATGGTTCTCTTGTTGAAATCCAACATTTCCTGGGTGAAAAATACATCCGCAGAGTTCAGATGAGGCAAGGTGTTGCTTGTTCAGTATCTCAAGGCCAGGAAGATGAGTTAGTTCTTGAAGGAAATGACATTGAACTTGCATCAAACTCAGCCCCCAACAGTTGGAAACAAGGGTAGCAGAAAATTTTGGGTGCTTAGATATCTATGTTTCTGAAAAAGGATCAGTTCAGCAGGCTAATGAATAAGATCTAATTTGTCCAGCTACAGAAACAGCAAGATGCCAGATGATTTTTCAAACTTACTTGTGATATTTTAAAAATGCAATAAAAGCTCTATTGATTTGGGAAAAAAATAAATAAATACATCAACTATAAGAAAGAGGGATCCAGACAATGGAACTTTAGTCAGCACTGAAAAGAAATGAACTATCAAGCAGTGAAATAACATAGAGGAAACTTAATTGTATATTCTTAAGTGAAAGAAGCCAATCTGAAAGGGCTACATACTGTATGATTCCTTCTACATGACACTCTGGAAAAGGTAAAACTATGGAGACAGTAAAAAATATCAGTGATTGCTAGGGGGTGGAAGGGGTGAGGGAGGGATAAATAGATGGAGCACAGAGGATTTTTAGAGCACTAAAACTACTCTTTATGATACTAGAATGGTAGATACATGTCATTATATACTTGTCAGAATCCTTAGAATGTACACCAAGAGTGATCTGTAATACAGAAACAAAAACAACAAAAAACAAAAAACTACCTTACACACATTAAATAATAATAGCACCACATATGTCTTACCATGTAATCCCCACAGCTAGGTTTCACCATCACTGCCACCTTACAAATGAGGAAACTGAGGCTGGAATGTGAGCACCAAAGATAGGATGTGAACCTAGATCTTCTGGCCATGAGCTTGGGGTCCTCTGCTTTTCATCATATGGCCTACCTCCCAGATCTCAAATCCAATACCATTTCTTTGGAAATGAATCTGTACCTATTTAGTGTCCAGAATACAAAGGAGAATCTTTGCAAAGCTGTTTCATTTGTTTTGTGCTACTTACAGTGTATGCAGTTTACGTGAAAGCAGTAAAATAAAACGATTAACAGTAGTAAATGGGCTCTCATGTCATTTACTAACTATGTCACGTCTGGCAAGTTAACATCTCCAAGCCTCAGATTCCTCATTTAGAAAATGGAAGTAATGACAGGACTTTCTCTCCAGGAATGTTTTAGGGATTGTGGGAGATAGAGCATGTCAAGCACTGAGCACAGTGCTTGGCATAAATAGGGCTAAAGAAGGTTCTGTTACTATCATCCTTGGGTGCACTGTGCCGGCAGCGAGAGGCAGCATAGTATGATTAAAAGTGTGGAGTCCCTAGGTTGAAATCCCAGCTCTGCTACATACTAACCATTTACTTTGGACCAGTTGCTTACCTTCTCTGTGCTTTAGTGTCCTTACTAGTGAAACGGGGAGGATCATAATAGCACTTACCTTGTAGGACCAGGGTGACAAGACAATGAGCTAATGCATTTAAGATGCTTAGATTAGCGCCTGGCACAGAAGCAGCTTGTGTCCATGCTAGCTATTGAGATCATCCCTCTTTCTTTCCTTCAGCAAATTTCAAGTCCATGGTTGCAACCAATTAATTGCAAGAGCACTTTGGAATATATTGCCATTTGCTTAACCCACACCAAAGGAATCAGCTCTCACGATAGTCTCCCCATGTCTGACTCGGGGCTACGTCTCATCTGTTCTGATGAGCGTGCTGCAATTGTCCCTACCACCTGCATAGATCACTGGGACCAGGAGGCCTCTCTGAAGCAAACAGCCCCTGAGCAAGGTTGACAAGTCTAGCTGGAGCCAGCAGAGCCCTTTGGAGTCCGAGTTACGATTTAGAGATCCTCGGTCACTTGCAGGGATCAGAGAGGACAGTGTTCCCAGGGTGACTGTGGGATCCCTCTTCAAGGCTCTGCCTAGAGAGAGTTGCTCCAAGGTGATGTAAGGTACTATATGGAGCTTCCAACAACTCCAAGGACCTAAATCTCATGTTCAGCCCCTTCAGCGGGACGCCGCACAGCTAGCCGTTTGGCTGGGCTTGCTCCCCAGTTTTGGTTCCTGCCGAGAGCGCGTGTATTCTGCTCTGCACATGTACTCAGTGCATCTGGCAATGCCCGAAAGCTCATTCCTTCAGCCTCTCAGATGCTAAACATACCTTACAAACATGTGTCTTTCCATTGTCAACACAGGATGGAATGCTTGTGGCAGATGGTTTAAAGGCAGGCCCAGCCAAAAAGGCCAATTAAAAAATAACATCCTTACCGGGGTCAGGGCTAAAATAAAGCATTTCCTCAGGTGGTTGCTGTGGTTATAGGAGTGTGTGTTGCACACTCATCTTGCCCACTGGTTGAAAGCATCGAGAACCTGGGACCACAAACCCCTGAAGTTACCAGGGGTTAAGCAAAGCCATGTTCCTGGAACATTTTGTCTGAAAGAAGCTGCAATAAAACCTTACTTGTATACTAAGACTATAAAACTATATTTAATATAAATATGACAATTATTGAATTAGAATTCATAGTTTGAATGAATTTTTTTATTTAGATAAAACACAGAATCTGGTAGTAATTTTGCATTTCCAGGATGTTCATTCCCCTCCGGCATCAGGGATGTTTCTATGGGAAAGTTTTACAAATGTTGGGCTGAAGTCATGGGGTGAAATGCAAGAGAAGACAGCATCAAACAGAGGATGGAGCGCTGGGTGTGGGGTCCAGAGACCTGCGTGTGGGCTGGGACTCTGTCACCCAACTTGCCGTGTGACCTCATGGTTAAACAGGGATGTTAATCCTTGTCCCGCCTGCCTCCCAGGGCTGCTGTGAGAATCGAAGGAGACACCCCGTGAAAAGCGCTTTCCAAGCTACAGTGTGCCCCAAATGTAAGTTATTATGATTCAGCCTTGTTGTTTTTGGAAAGCTTATTTCATTTTATATATTGCATGTATCCACCGCCCCGCCCCTCCCCCCGCAGTCAGATCAAAAGTGTTTGCCTTTCTCTTCAGAGCGAGGAACCTCTGATCTGACAAAAAGAAATGAAGTCACCAGGCTCCCTCTGGCCCCGGACTGTGTCTAGGCCATTGGAGGAGCACGCTCCCTGCAAGGCCCAGCAGCCCAGTCCTCGTCACCCATACTGAGGGGAAGTTAGACAGAGCCCAGCAGTCACCGCTGTCTGAATTTCATTATGCAGGTCTCCAGACAAGCAGAGGGGAAAAGTGCAAAGGAGCGGGTCAGCGTCTGAAATGTGAGAGGGGCAGCAGTCTCTGAAGTGTATGGGAATGGAAGGAAACTTAATACTGCTCCAAAGGGGAGAGGGAATATTGCATCATGTGAAAATAATAGCAAGTGGTCAGCAGAGCTTGGGGGTTTGGGGGAGGTGGGCTTGCCCACTGACCCACTTGCAACAGGGCTTTGACTCCATTCTGTGCCATTCCAGAGTGAATCTGTACCAGGGCACACTAGTACATCAGCCCGGGGGCTCACAGGGACTGGAGATTGGGCTCAGGTCCTAAGCGACCAGGTTCCATGGGAGTACTGTTGGGGCAGGCGGGCGGGGGGTTGGGGGGGGGAGAGGGCTGTCTGAATCTGAACCAGAGTTCTGAAAGGGAGCCCCAGAGTTAGGAACTGGAGAGAATGGGTTGGGTAATCAACCAGTTAGTCAAAACTACTATTTATTGAGCACTTAATATGTCCTAAATACATATTTCACTTAATCTTCACAATACCCTAGAGATAGAGAGTATCATCCCCACTTTTAGTACAAAGAAACTGAGGCTCAGTGAGTTAAGAGACATTTCCAAGGACACACAGCTAGTAAGCAGCAGAGCTAGAGTTTAAATCCAGATCTGTGCAACTCCAGGTTTCTTGATTCTAAACTCTCTGCTATAGCCCTCTCTAAACCAGAAGTGGAGCCAGGGTTGGGAATTGAGAGGAAATGGATTAAAATATAAGCACAGGAATAAGGCAGAAAGGTCTGGATTTCTTCCATGTCGGTGACTTGTTTTTCTGGGCTAGGAGAGCACGAGTGTGGTTTCCTCTATACATTTGTAATGCAAGAATTGGCCACCTTTTCCAAGTAGGTAACTCATGGCCTGACTTCTGGGGGTCTGGGCGAGGGTGGGGCTGCAGCCGCTATTGGATGCAAATGCAAAAGAAGTAAGCAGGCACACAGGAAAGAGGGCATGTTGGAGGTGAACAGACTTCCTGTATCACTGTGAGATTTGCCTTTGGTTACTTTTATCATTTATCTGTTCCCACTAAGAATGCTGCATAACAAACCACTCCAACAATTAGTGGCTTAAAAATCACAACCACTTATTGTTTCTCATGCATTTCAGGGCTGGCTGAACAACTATGCTGATCTGAAATGGGCTCGCATAATGTCCGCTGGGCTTGCTCATGTGCCTGCTGCCAGATGGCAAGTCTGCTGGAAGTGGCTGATCTAGGATGGCCTCAGCTGGGATGATGACTCAGGTCTGGCCCACATAGTGTCCCATCTCCCAGAGCCTAGGTCAATACTGTTCTCATGCTGAAGGCAGAAGAGCAAGAGAAGAGCAGAAGTGTGCAGGACCTTAGGCTTCAAACTGACATACCATCTCTTCCGTCCCATTCTACCAGCCAAACCAATTCAGAAGAAAACAAGATTCAAAATGGGTAGGGAAAAAGACTCCATCTCTTAATGGCTGACAAAGTCACATTGCAAAATACTTGAAGAACTGCAGGCATTTTTTTTTTTTTTTTTTTGTAGTCAGTCTACCACTGGATTCAATCTCAATCCCAAAAGTAGAAGAAAGGCAGTGTCATTTTCCAGTATTCTGGGTCATGGCCACTTCCCTTCCAGTATTCTGGGTCATGGCCACTTTGTCCACTAAATGCCACTTCTTTGTCCAATCTTTGTGTGTCTCATTGGCACTAGATTGGGAAGGGAGTGATATAATGACTCTACAGTTGGGCAAATAAAAGAATGCTTTGTTTTTAGGGGTAGTGAAATGCAGACTGCTTACCCACTGACTTCATCTCTATAGTTTTTATAACTAAAAAAGTTGCATTAGGAAGTATACTTACAGTTTCTCCATGAACCATCCCAGGCTATCTGTATGTGTATGGGAATGCCGTCTAATTCCAGGAAACAGAAGTTCATTTAATAAGATGAATACTACTAATACTTCCACCCCACTGCTAATACTGTGCTTGTGATCTGAATTTAAGACACTAAACTCCAGCAATTTATTTCCTACAATGTGGCTGAAATGAGCTCCCTAGAGGTATGCCTTTGAAATCCCTTGTTTATGAAATTATTGGCATCTGTATGCCAAGAACTGACTGTTAATATATTGAAAAGACCAGACTTTGCTGGTGCTGAACTCAAAGGAGCAACATGGTTGCCCGCTCTGACACCAGACTGCCTGGATTTGAATTTCAGCTCCATACATATGATTTGTAACCCTGAGCAAGTTACTTAAGCTCTCTGTATCCTGGTTTCCATCTGTAAAATGGGGATAAAGCAAGTGCCAATGTCACAGGGATGACATGATTCAAATAGATGCTGAAAACCAGGGCACAAAATCACCATCTCAAAATATCTGCAACCTCATGGTCAGTGCAACCTTATTTACAAGAGCCAAGCCATAGAAACAACCTAAGTGTCCATTGACAGATGAATGGCTAAAGAAAATGTGAACATTATTCAACCACAAATAATAAAGAAATCCTGTCATTTGTGACAACATGGGTGGACCTTGAGGGCATTATGCTAAGTGAAATAAGTCAGACAGAGAAAGATAAATACAGTATGATCTCACTTGTTTGTGGAATCTAAGAAACCAAACTCACTGATACAGAGAACAGATTGGTGTTTTCAGAAGCAGGGGTGGCGGATTGATGAAATGGGTGAAGGTGGTCAAAAGGTATAAACTTCTGGGGCACCTGGCTGACTCAGTTGGTTAAGTGTCTGACTCTTGATCTCAGCTCAGGTCTTGATCTCAAGGTTGTGAGTTCGAGCCCTACACTGGGCTCCACACTAGGTGTGGAGCTTACTTAAAAAAAGGTATAAACTTCCTGTTATAAGATAAATAAGTCCTGGGGATGTAACGTACAGCGTGGTGACTATAATTAATAGTACCGTATTGTATATTTGAAAGTTGCTAAGAGAGTATATCTTAAAACTTCTCATCACAAGGAAAAAGAAATTGTCACTATGTGAGGTGATGGATGTGAACTGAAATTATTGTGGCAATCATTTCATAATATATTGAGATATCAAATAATTATTTTGTATACCTTGGATTACTGCAATGTTATATATCAATCATATCTCAATCAAACTGGAAAGAAAAAAACACGATGCTGAGAACAATGCCTGGCCATAGTACCCACCCCCAGAGATGGACCTGTCATTATTGGCTTTAGGCCTTGCTGCCTGGAGGACCTTGAACAAGTTACATAGTCTCCCTGGACCTGAATATCATCATCTGTACAATGGGAGAAATATTACCTGTCAAAACTACAGCACTCACCTTAGAGGATCCTGTAACTTCAGACCTCAGATGGCCTTTCCTGCTCCTGAGAGCCCCTTGGAACAAAGCCTTGTCTCAGGCTGACCCACAAAGATAGGGCACTAGAAAGGGGAGAGAGGGATTCAGTTATTATTCTACTATCTGGACATTCTTCAACTGATTCAGTGCTAGTGGCATTCTTCCATGTTCATGCCAAGTGCTGGCTCAGCTCACTTGCTCTGCTCTTGGGAATTTGGTGGAGGTACACAGAAGGACTCCTTCTCACTCTCTGCCTACTCCCTGCTCCATCAGCCACCTTCTGGAAAGCCCTTTCCAGATTGATCTGATGCTACTCTGCCCTGAATGTACAAGAAAAAGCCAAGTTGTGCATAGCTTCCCTGCCCTTGGCTGCTCCCCTTTCTTTGACCCTGGGTCCAGGATACAAAGAAACAACTTCTCTGTTGTCCTCAGCACAAGGCATGGGGTGGGGGTGAGACCCTCAACACACAGCAGTGAGCACTCTGGTTTGGGGACTGGAAAGCAGTAATGTGCCCAGTGGCCCAAACTAGAAAATCCCATCCAGCTGTGACCAATAGGACTCCCACCAAGTCCTGGCAACCCTTTGCTTAAAGGAGTATATTTTTCTTCATCCCTGCTGCTATTACCTTAGTTCTGGTCTCATCCTGAACCACCCGGAACATGGCAAACCTTCCCACCCTGCTCCGTCCTCTTCCTCCAAGCCAGAGAAAAACTTGCTAATTACTTAGCCATTTTCCAGTGGTTTCTATGGTCCTACAGGAGCAGAAAGTGCAAAACCTTGCACTTATGACCCTTAATAGTTCAGCTGGGGCTTTCCTCCATTCCCATGCCATGCCACTTCCCCATACACAAGGCTTGCTACAACCAAACTGAATTTCACCCCAGGGCCCTAGCACACCATCTTTTCAGCAAGCTCAGCCTTTGAATAGCATCTTAAATGCCACCTCCACTGGGAAGCCTCCCAGCTTTCCCAAGCAGGATTAGTTGTTGTACACCACAGCACTTTGTACCTACTTCCATCAACACACATACCATGTTATGGTGTAGTTGTGTGTCTATACCGACAATCCAGATCTTAGTGCCGTAGAGCTGGATAAGGTTCACTGAATTCCAGTTTTGTGCCCTGTGGAAATCTGAAACCTTTCCTATGGCTTCTGTGAATTCCCAGGGATCTGTATTTTCCTTGTCCCCCAGCTGCACCTCCCGCTTTTAGGCATGCTGCCTCTGGTCTGCACAACGTTGACCCCAATATGACAAGAGCCACCATATAAGGCTATATAGATTGTGCCCTGCTCAAGGGCACCACCAAGCTAGCGGGGAAAAGAGGTTGAAAAAAACCAGCCTGTGCCCTGCTCACCTTCTGCACCCACCCAGAAGGGGCTCCTTTTACCAATTTGTACAAATGTTCAACATGGGCTGGCAGTGGTCCCGTGCCCATTCTAAGTTTCCAATAGGAACCCTTCCTTAGAGTAAGCATTTGTGGTACAGAAGACTACTTGCCTACTTGGAGTGGGGGCCGGGGACGGGGGGAAATGCAGGCAGTGGCATTTCTATTCTTAAAATATTGTTTTAAGTTTCTTAGTGCCATTTCTTCCTGCACAATCCCCAACCTCACACCAGCTCATTGGATCCTCTCATCTCTCCCATCTCTGCTCTACTCCCCTTCTCTTCCCTTCCCTCCTCCTCCCCCCAGCTTTTCCTACTCCTCCATCTCCCCCTCCCCTTCTTCCTCTTCTTCTCCTTCTTCTATCTCTCATTTTCCCATGAGCAACTTAACCACTTTATTTGTTCTTTATTTTTTGGCCAACATAGACTTTCCCCGTCAGGAATTTATCAAGACGTTTTTGCAAACAAAGAATGTTCATTCCCTTAGGGACACCAATTGATACCTACTGTTAAGATAATGCACAGTTCATATTATTACACATACGTCTGTTTCCCTCCATGTTTATTAATTTTTGAAGGGTAGAAGTTGTGTTTCCGTGGCGCCCATCTTAGACTTTCAGCCAATATTTGGTAAATGAAGAACTGAAATCACTTGGGGCTAACCAAGACCAGGCTCAGGTTTTCACTCTGCCACTTATTAGGTGAGGACTTGAGACAATTAGCCTCTTAGAGCCTCAGTTCCTTCACCTATAAAAGCATCAGGACTAACTTGAGGTAAGTGAGGCACTCAGGGCTCAACACTTAAGGAAGCACTCACTTGTAGGCTTGACAAAATTTAAGAAGCCTGAGAGTGGGTGTCTCCTTAAATTTTGTACTCTGGGAAACTCACTTCCCTCACCCTAGTCCTGGCCCAGCTCTATAAAATAGGGATAATAATGGTATCCATGTCATGAACCACTAGCATTTCTTACTAAGTCTTAGTAAAGTGTTTTAAGTGCAGTCTTTATTATCATTTCAAGCTGCTTTATATAAATCATTAAATGTAATATAGAAGCTATTTGAAAATTAGTGTTTAGAGTTGTAATGATTCAAACAGACCTCTAGTAATTTTCAGCTTGGTAGAAAACAATGTTTTTATACACACATTTGTTGTCCTGTGAGTTGGGATATATATGAATGCATCTTCATGTCTTATTCTGAATCATTATTACATAGAGTTGTCATGTGAGAAGCAGATTCATTTTATCTTGGAGCATCTGTCCACAGGAATTTTGGGCTAAGCCTATTGGACATCACTATTGGTTTTTTATGTCCACTGCAAGTTAATCCAATGCCTGTCTCTCCCATTTGGCATCACAGATGCCTCTATTTGTACCTCAGTTTCATTGTTCTGAAGGCTGAACGCCTATCAAGTTGGGTGTTTCAACATTCCTAGGCTGGACACCTGCCCAGGTGCCCTTGGAAAACTGCCTCTCTTGGCCTACTGCCATGAAAAGTCTCATGCATATCTCCTCTTTGGATTTCAAACAAGATCCCATTTTGACATGTTAGACTCTTCTAAAGTTCTCTTTTTAAAAAATTCTTCCTGACATTGAATCAATGCCTTCTGAGGGCATTAGGCCAGGTATAATTTCTTACATGTACCCCCTGGGGAAAAAAATTATGATTATTTTGAAATATACTGAACCCATCCATAAAATTATAGCAAACTTTTAAAACTGTAAATGTCTGAACTCAGCTTAGTAAAATTTTCAGAAAGAAGAGTCACAGTACTCCCTCGGGGTAGAAATAAAAATCTGAGCTACACCCCTCACCCTCCTCACAAACACCGGAGGCTTCCCATGGTGAAAATTCCATGTTCTATAGCTCATTTGAAGTAAGAGCATCCTCAAATACCCTTCAAACTGGGTAAAACCATCCAGCTGTTCTCACACGAGGTAATGCCAAAGAAACAGGAACTTAACCACATTTATGTGGCTGGGACTGATGATGGACAGGTGAGGATGTCAGGTGGGTTGAGGGATACTGAGTAGTGGTGGACAGTACCTGGCACATAGCAAGGCTTCCATAAATGCTATCATCTGTTATGTGAGAGATGCAGGGTGCAAA